>NC_051416.1:27224826-27227279 GCF_015228065.2 Penaeus monodon
GAACACAGACATTTTTGGTGGCAGCTGGTGGGATAGTGCTTTTAATAATACTTGGAATCTTTTCTTGTGTTCAGGAAATTAGTCACATAGTTATGCATGATTGTAAAACTGTGAGACCATATTCTTTTGCTGTTCCTGTCTCTTCTCTTACAGGGTACCTAAGAATCGTTGTGATGTGCAAGAGCAGTATTTAAAAAAAAGTCAGTACATCCTTTGTTGTTGCAGAGTGGAGATGATGTTTACTGTCTGCCTCTCTAATAAGTTTTTGTGGCTCTCGTTAAAATAGGGAACCTATGTTTTCACATGCAAATTTAATTATTAATAACCTTTCAGCTGTGTTGACCTGTTGTGCTGTGTGCTTAGTAAGCTGAAGGAACTTTCATTTGTTTGATACCGTTTGTGTGCGTGTACATCGTTTGCGATTTTCATTAAGTGGAACTATTATCAGGTACTTTGTGTTGAGTCGTATTACTTTCTCGCTGTGACATTCCTCTCCAGACATGATTGAAAGTATACGAGTAATGAGGGACGAAGTGAGCATCTACACCAAGATCCTCCAGAAGATCGAGGCCCTGTCAGCTGATTTTCTGGAGGTGAAGGATCAAATCCAGCAGCTTCAAGTAGCAGTTACCAGGCAGATGGCATGGCATATCAAGGAGGTGGAGTCAGATGCTGAATCTCTGGGAGATCGGAGCAGTAGCTGTTCACGACAGTCAGCCAGGCATGAGGCGAAGTGACAGTTCTACATCACCAGCTGTTGAAGAAAGACCGGGAGTTAGAGGAACTGAAGCACATGATCTACGAGAGGGAAGATGCACCACCATCGAATTCTCAGCAGTGCAGCAGAGCCTCCAGTCCAGCAAGGGACACATCATTGCTTAGTCCCCTGCAGCCACTTCCCAGGAACTTTCTCATGACCCATGGATTCTCCACATCATTAAGGCAGTGTTGTGGACAACTGGGACATGCTCCTCTGCAACAGGACAAATCACACGAGAAACCAGCTTTACGGATGCCCAGAGATGAGAACCAATCTGTTTACCATTATTATCCTGAGCGACCACTCGAGCAAGGGACTTCTGCACCATTTCTACTATAGGAGAGTTACCCCTACGACGGCTCCAGTGCATCGCCGATGGTGTGAGCACCATAGCAGCATTACCCACAACACTTCCGAGTGCCGAGCAACAGCAACCTATTCAAGGAAAGTCCAGAAGCATCTTTTAACTGCCGGAGACCAGGACACCTCGCTTGTGAGTGCCCCTTTCCAGTTAGCCAGTACGGCAGAGCTCCCAGCCCCACTGGCAAAGTTGCAGCAGGGAGTAACGGCTTTTGGCATAAATCCAAAAGTCCCAGCTTCATCACCTGCAGTAGTGAATGCTGCAGGGTTATCAGGACGACATCCAGCGGCACTCAGAGCTGATTCACCCGCTGTTCCAGGACGTAACACCAAGTACCAAACAGGAGCTGCTGTGCATCTTACTCATCTGACCAAGATTCCTCCACAGACAGGATGCTTCTTGAATGGCTGTATCGCCCGAGCAGGTCCAGGAGACGGTGATGTCGTTCTAACTCCTGCAACAGTTAAATCACTCATTTAATGCCTGCTGTTTTAGCAGCCAAGGATCGTCGTTGCTCTGTGTGGGCAATAAACACGTCTTCAGGGTCCCTAACCCTTTATGGTGGAACTCGGTTAGGCACCGTTGCACCAGCGGAGGACTCTTACACGAGCCAGGTAGCCTTTGCCAGGTCGAATGAATGCCCTGTCAAACTTAACTACCAGAGGATTGAGCATCATGAGGATACAATGTCCTTTATCAGTGCTCAGACACATCCCCTTGAAACAGACTTCCTTGACGCCAATCAGGACGAAAATTGTGTCGCCAGGACCATAAGCAGTATGAGTTCTGTCGAGGCAAACGTCGTGGCTATCAACAATGATAAATACGGTGACTTCGAACGTGAAGACGATGGTTTCATCTGGGATGATTATGTAGACACTTCATGCTGGCCTGGAGATTTTGGTGATAGTGATGCTGAGGTCGAATACGCTGAGCTTCCGTCCTCAATCGCCATCGCCGTCTGTGAAGCCGCCGACATGCTGATCAGTAGTGTTTTATAACAATATTTTTTTCCTATGCATTTCGTTTTAATGCTCTCATCTCACTACAGAAATTTGTGATCGTGATGCTGAGGTCGAGCATACTGAGTTTCCGTTCTAAGTCGCTGTCGCTGGTTGTGAAGCTGCCGAGATCCAGTATTGTTATTATTATTTAGCTATGTATTTCTCTGTATATATAATTTTTATCTGGTGTGCCCTCATTGCTTGTGACTGATACGTCTCAGCTGGGCACACACAAACCACTGTAAAGGCAAGTAACGCGGCTCAGGCCATCCTTGGTATTGTTTCAGATGCTGTCTTCGCTGACCACTCCGACCCAAGGCATGGGAGG
>NC_051416.1:27229755-27229822 GCF_015228065.2 Penaeus monodon
GTTAAAAATGACTTTCAAAAAAAAAAAAAAAGAAGTGGTAAAACAGGCCTATAAGGGGGGAATTAAG
>NC_051416.1:27232575-27234991 GCF_015228065.2 Penaeus monodon
GAACACAGACATTTTGGTGGCAGCTGGTGGGATAGTGCTTTTAATATACTTGGAATCTTTCTTGTGTTCAGGAAATTAGTCACATAGTTATGCATGATTGTAAAACTGTGAGACCCATATTCTTTTGCTGTCCTGTCTCTTCTCTTACAGGGTACCTAAGAATCTTTGTGATGTGCAAGAGCAGTATTTAAAAAAAGTCAGTACATCCTTTGTTGTTGCAGAGTGGAGAGATGTTTACTGTCTGCCTCTCTAATAAGTTTTGTGGCTCTCGTTAAAATAGCGGAACCTATGTTTTCACATGCAAATTTAATTTTTAATAACCTTTCAGCTGTTTTGACCTGTTGTGCTGTGTGCTTAGTAAGCTGAAGGAACTTTCATTTGTTTGATACCGTTGTGTGCGTGTACATCGTTTGCGATTTTCATTAAGTGGAACTATTATCAGGTACTTTGTGTGAGTCGTATTACTTTCTCGCTGTGACATTCCTCTCCAGACATGTTTGAAAGTATACGAGTAATGAGGGACGAAGTGAGCATCTACACCAAGATCCTCCAGAAGACGAGGCCCTGTCAGCTGATTTTCGGGAGGTGAAGGATCAAACCCAGCAGCTTCAAGTAGCTTACCAGGCAGATGGCATGGCATATCAAGGAGGTGAGTCAGATGCTAAATCTCTGGGAGATCGGAGCAGTAGCTTTCACGACAGTCAGCCAGGCATGAGGCGAAGTGACAGTTCTACATCACCAGCTGTTGAAGAAGACGGAGTAGAGGAACTGAAGCAAATGATCTACGAGAGGAAGATGCACCACCATCGAATTCTCAGCAGTGCAGCAGAGCCTCCAGTCCAGCAAGGGACACATCATTGCTTAGTCCCCTGCAGCCACTTCCCAGGAACTTTCTCATGACCAGGATTCTCCACATCATTAAGGCAGTGTTGTGGACAACTGGGACATGCTCCTCTGCACAGGACAATCACACGAGAAACCAGCTTACGGATGCCCAGAGATGAGAACCAATCTGTTTACCATTATTATCCTGAGCGCCCACCTCGAGCAAGGGACTTCTGCACCATTTCTACTATAGGAGAGTTACCCCTACGACGGCTCCAGTGCATCGCCGATGGTGTGAGCACCATAGCAGCATACCCACAATACTTCCGAGTGCCGAGCAACAGCAGCCTATTCAAGAAAGTCCAGAAGCAGCTTAGGAGGCATTTGTTTTAATTGCCGGAGACCAGGACACCTCGCTTGTGAGTGCCCTTTCCAGTTACCCAGTACGGCAGAGCTCCCAGCCCCACTGGCAAAGTTGCAGCAGGGAGTAACGGCTTTGCATAAATCCAAAGTCCCAGCTTCATCACCTGCAGTAGTGAATGCTGCAGGTTATCAGGACGACATCCAGCGGCACTCAGAGCTGATTCACCCGCTGTTCCAGGACGTAACACCAAGTACCAAACAGGAGCTGCTGTGCATCTTACTCATCTGACCAAGATTTCCTCCACAGACAGGTGCTTCTTGAATGGCTGTATCGCCCGAGCAGGCCCAGGAGACGGTGAGTCGTTCTACTCCTGCAACAGTTAAATCACTCATTTAATGCCTGCTGTTTTAGCAGCCAGGATCGTCGTTGCTCTGTGTGGGCATAACACGTCTTCAGGGTCCCTAACCCCTTTTATGGTGGAACTCGGTTAGGCACCGTTGCACCAGCGGAGGACTCTTACACGAGCCAGGTAGCCTTTGCCAGGTCGAATGAATGCCCTGTCAAACTTAACTACCAGAGATTGAGCATCATGAGGATCAATGCTTATCAGTGCTCAGAACATCCCTTGAAACAGACTTCCTTGACGCCAATCAGGACGAAATTGTGTCGCCAGGACCATAAGCAGTATGAGTTCTGTGAGGCAAACGTCGGGCTATCAACAATGATAAATACGGTGACTTCGAACGTGAGACGATGGTTTCATCTGGATGATTATGTAGACACTTCATGCTGGCCTGGAGATTTTGGTGATAGTGATGCTGAGTCGAATACGCTGAGCTTCCGTCCTCAATCGCCATCGCCGTCTGTGAGCCGCCGACATGCTGATCAGTAGTGTTTTATAACATATTTTTTCCTATGCATTTCGTTTTAATGCTGTCATCTCACTACAGAAATTTGTGATCGTGATGCTGAGGTCGAGCATACTGAGTTCCGTTCTAAGTCGCTGTCGCTGGTTGTGAAGCTGCCGAGATCCAGTATTGTTATTATATTTAGCTATGTATTCTCTGTATATATAATTTTTATCTGGTGTGCCCTCATTGCTTGTGACTGATACGTCTCAGCTGGGCACACACAAACCACTGTAAAGGCAAGTAACGGGCTCAGGCCTTCCTTGGGTATTGTTTCAGATGCTGTCTTCGCTGACCACTCCGACCCAGGCAGGGGAGG
>NC_051416.1:27238770-27241239 GCF_015228065.2 Penaeus monodon
CCTCCCATGCCTTGGGTCGGAGTGGTCAGCGAAGACAGCATCTGAAACAATACCAAAGGAAGGCCTGAGCCCCGTTACTTGCCTTTACAGTGGTTTGTGTGTGCCCAGCTGGAGACGTATCAGTCACAAGCAATGAGGGCACACCAGATAAAAATTATATATACAGAGAAATACATAGCTAAATAATAATAACAATACTGGATCTCGGCAGCTTCACAACCAGCGACAGCGACTTAGAACGGAAACTCAGTATGCTCGACCTCAGCATCACGATCACAAATTTCTGTAGTGAGATGACAGCATTAAAACGAAATGCATAGGAAAAAATATTGTTATAAAACACTACTGATCAGCATGTCGGCGGCTTCACAGACGGCGATGGCGATTGAGGACGGAAGCTCAGCGTATTCGACCTCAGCATCACTATCACCAAAATCTCCAGGCCAGCATGAAGTGTCTACATAATCATCCCAGATGAAACCATCGTCTTCACGTTCGAAGTCACCGTATTTATCATTGTTGATAGCCACGACGTTTGCCTCGACAGAACTCATACTGCTTATGGTCCTGGCGACACAATTTTCGTCCTGATTGGCGTCAAGGAAGTCTGTTTCAAGGGGATGTGTCTGAGCACTGATAAAGGACATTGTATCCTCATGATGCTCAATCCTCTGGTAGTTAAGTTTGACAGGGCATTCATTCGACCTGGCAAAGGCTACCTGGCTCGTGTAAGAGTCCTCCGCTGGTGCAACGGTGCCTAACCGAGTTCCACCATAAAGGGTTAGGGACCCTGAAGACGTGTTTATTGCCCACACAGAGCAACGACGATCCTTGGCTGCTAAAACAGCAGGCATTAGAATGAGTGATTTAACTGTTGCAGGAGTTAGAACGACATCACCGTCTCCTGGGCCTGCTCGGGCGATACAGCCATTCAAGAAGCATCCTGTCTGTGGAGGAATCTTGGTCAGATGAGTAAGATGCACAGCAGCTCCTGTTTGGTACACTTGGTGTTACGTCCTGGAACAGCGGGTGAATCAGCTCTGAGTGCCGCTGGATGTCGTCCTGATAACCCTGCAGCATTCACTACTGCAGGTGATGAAGCTGGGACTTTTGGATTTATGCCAAAAGCCGTTACTCCCTGCTGCAACTTTGCCAGTGGGGCTGGGAGCTCTGCCGTACTGGCTAACTGGAAAGGGGCACTCACAAGCGAGGTGTCCTGGTCTCCGGCAATTAAAACAAATGCGCCTCCTAAGCTGCTTCTGGACTTTCCTTGAATAGGCTGCTGTTGCTCGGCACTCGGAAGTATTGTGGGTAATGCTGCTATGGTGCTCACACCATCGGCGATGCACTGGAGCCGTTCGTAGGGGTAACTCTCCTATAGTAGAAATGGTGCAGAAGTCCCTTGCTCGAGGTGGTCGCTCAGGATAATAATGGTAAACAGATTGGTTCTCATCTCTGGGCATCCGTAAAGCTGGTTTCTCGTGTGATTTGTCCTGTGCAGAGGAGCATGTCCCCGTTGTCCACACACTGCCTTAATGATGTGGAGAATCCATGGGTCATGAGAAGTTCCTGGGAAGTGGCTGCAGGGGACAAGCAATGATGTGTCCCTTGCTGGACTGGAGGCTCTGCTGCACTGCTGAGAATTCGATGGTGGTGCATCTTCCCTCTCGTAGATCATGTGCTTCAGTTCCTCTAACTCCCGGTCTTTCTTCAACAGCTGGTGATGTAGAACTGTCACTTCGCCCTCATGCCTGGCTGACTGTCGTGAACAGCTACTGCTCCGATCTCCCAGAGATTCAGCATCTGACTCCACCTCCTTGATATGCCATGCCATCTGCCTGGTAACTGCTACTTGAAGCTGCTGGATTTGATCCTTCACCTCCAGAAAATCAGCTGACAGGGCCTCGATCTTCTGGAGGATCTTGGTGTAGATGCTCACTTCGTCCTCATTACTCGTATACTTTCAATCATGTCTGGAGAGGAATGTCACAGCGAGAAAGTAATACGACTCAACACAAAGTACCTGATAATAGTTCCACTTAATGAAAATCGCAAACGATGTACACGCACACAAACGGTATCAAACAAATGAAAGTTCCTTCAGCTTACTAAGCACACAGCACAACAGGTCAACACAGCTGAAAGGTTATTAAAAAATTAAATTTGCATGTGAAAACATAGGTTCCCTATTTTAACGAGAGCCACAAAAACTTATTAGAGAGGCAGACAGTAAACATCATCTCCACTCTGCAACAACAAAGGATTTTACTGACTTTTTTTAAATACTGCTCTGCACATCACAACGATTCTTAGGTACCCCGTAAGAGAAGAGACAGGAACAGCAAAAGAATATGGGTCTCACAGTTTTACAATCATGCATAACATATGTGACTAATTTCCTGAACACAAGAAAGATCCAAGTATTATTAAAGCACTATCCCACCAGCTGCCACCAAAATGTCTGTGTTC
>NC_051416.1:27246664-27247333 GCF_015228065.2 Penaeus monodon
TTTCGTCAGGTTTCTTCAATCAGACTCTTGACAATGCAGAGTGGGACAAACATCTTTATTTTTGTCCTACGAAAGAGAAAAGAAAAAAATGAAAACTGAAAAAGTCGAACGTTGAACAGACGATGTCTTCTGGGTGTTAATTGCCGACTTCTTACTTTTGATTAGCAGTGCTTGGCCCTGTAAAAGACAAGAAGAAAAAGGCTTAGACTATCTCAAAGACACTCCTGACTTCCTTTTTCTGCGTCAGGAAACAAAAATCACTCGCAAATTAATTGCCTTTGTTCGATAAAGGTTTCGCTCATCTCAGAAGTATAATGGGAATCTCAGATCTAATTTCCTGCATCTTGGTCTCATCAGCAACTTACCCATCTGAATCAACACAATAGTATTTTGATTTGCTTTCTGACGTCAAATAATTTTTTCACTTATCGTGTATTCTTTTTTTTTTCTCTCTCTCTGAAGTGATTCGATATAAGAAACAGGTAATCAGGGGCAAATGCAATGGTGTAATCTATCGAAAAAGGGACATTTCTAATAATAAGATATTTCTGCCCCAACTTCTGATCATCAAACAACTTTGTCAGGCCTCGTTAGGCTCAGGTCCTTCTGAGTAAAAATAAGAGGAGCAAAAACAGAATGAGTGTGAACAAGGTGAAAGGACGTTGAGGT
>NC_051416.1:27247474-27247729 GCF_015228065.2 Penaeus monodon
ATCATAACATGAAAGGAAGAGGTCCAGGAGAAAAGCTAGGAAAAATGCTTTTCATTTTTTGTGCTGCTACATCAAAGTTACGATTTCCTCCACCAATCAATACACATTGGCAATCATACGGCACACAGAACAGCGTCAGACATGATGCGAAAAGGAAATGAGTTACATATAGTATAAAGATCATGTCAAAGACATTTTATGAAATATCCATAAGAAAGAAGGCTCTTATGCATTATAAAATAGTGAAGGATATTT
>NC_051416.1:27247791-27247881 GCF_015228065.2 Penaeus monodon
CTGTGTGTATGTGCGTGAGTGTGTACAACGAAATACACATTAGAAATATATATAATGAACTGCCATAAGAAAGAAAAAAAATATCATAGG
>NC_051416.1:27248072-27249033 GCF_015228065.2 Penaeus monodon
GAATAATTTCTTCGACCGCGGCTGTAATAGAGAAACAAGAGAGAATTAACATCAATGGGATTTCGCAGCCTTGGTTTACAAGGGCATCTCGCGGTGGAGCGTTTGATTTATAAGAATTCTTTCCCCGTGAGAGAAGAAGACCGATTCTCATACAAGGATAATGGACATTTAAGAACATTACACAGAAACTTAACTGCTGGGGGAAAGTATACGCGAGAAACCTTTTTTTTATCTTTTCCTTGGGATGAGTTGTCATGTAATGTTATTCTTCTTGTTATTTTTGTCAGGTGCTTAGATAATTAAATCTCCAAGCGTCATATCTTAGAAGTTCGAAGCAGATTTAGTCACAGCAGTGTTAGTTCGGGCAATATCATCGTTTTGTGTGATTTCTACTTTGTCTAAAAATAATGATATTCGTTGTCAAACTGGATTCTCTCATTTTGTTTCCATTGGCACATGAGAGCTTCTTTGTCTGGGCGTCGGGCATCACGATCTTCATTATTATTTTCATGGGCATTTTTATTAGTGTCATTAATCTCATTATTCTCGTTATTACCACTGTTACTGACATTTTTTCTTGTTGCAGAAACATGTGAATAAACAGATAATCGCATAAATATAAGGACCAAGATAAAGGAAAATAGTATTTTGCTGTCTCCTAATAGATTTTTCTTTCAGGAACAAAATTATAGCACCTTTCGTTATCTCAAAATTACCGTCATCACTGCCAGATTTATCTCGTGTGCCAAATAGGCACTTTAGACTTCTAGATCTTAAACCTGTTTTTTCTATAATAGACTTAAAACTGGGAAAATATATTTCCGTTTCTCATACTTTAAAATACAAAAAACAAGTAGGAGTTCAACGATATGGTAAGGAAACAAAAACATATTTATTTTGTCTATGTTATTTCTCTGTAGTTCATCACTGTGAAATCGATTTCAATTCTCGAGCAATTATC
>NC_051416.1:27249224-27249388 GCF_015228065.2 Penaeus monodon
CAACAAACTTTGTAATGGTTCACAGTACGTAGAAATAAACTTTTCGAGCTACGCTTAAAATACCAATTGAATTTCAAGGACAGAACATTTTTTAGAAAGTTTTGTGTTGCTTTGTGTCTAGGTTATTGAGGTAACTAAATTTCCTGAATTGGTTTCCTAAGGTT
>NC_051416.1:27249433-27249562 GCF_015228065.2 Penaeus monodon
GGTAAAGGAGAACTAACAGGTAATGAGGCGTTTTCACTATGAAAACTGAAAATTTCGGAATTCAATTAAAGTTACTGCAAATGATGAAGTGGTTGCTCAAGCCAAAGTTCAGTTCCAAAATGTACAAAA
>NC_051416.1:27251779-27251948 GCF_015228065.2 Penaeus monodon
GAATTGCAATACTTGTGTGTGCTTTTCCAGTGGGAAATGCTGCAATGCACTGTAATCTAAACTGTATTTCTTCTGTTAACATGACTTGTGCTACTAAGTATTTCTCTTGTTATGATTAGTAAAAAGTCGTTTGTCTATTCCATTATATATTACGATAATAAGCAAGAAA
>NC_051416.1:27251987-27252354 GCF_015228065.2 Penaeus monodon
TTTGATGGGTTAATATCAAATATGCACTTACTGCAATTATGATAATTACAAATACTATCAACATTATCTTTAGGTAATTCTTCCAATAATGCAAATAACTTTTTTAATTGATTTCATCTCATTATCATTCAGTCTCACAGAAGAAAAGGGAGCGAAAAGCAGGCTTATACTTGGGTTTCTTCCTTCTATTTCCCAAAGGTTGTTTCTCGTCAGGGTGAACGGAGCTGCCGTTCTTATCTCTTCAGGTATTCATTGGATATTCGGAAGAAGCAGAATTGGGATATTGATTATTTACGGGACGTGCGTGTTGAGATGCAAAGGTGTCCAGTATACTGAATTTTTTTTTTAACATTATAGGCCATATGCA
>NC_051416.1:27252658-27252964 GCF_015228065.2 Penaeus monodon
CGCGATATAGAGTATTCAATAACTGTGGGAGAGGAAACTAAGGCACCCCATTGTGAAATATCCCCAAGGCAGTTTGACTTCGGAAGGACCTGTGTTCTATCGACCCAGAGAGACTTAGTGCCGCAGGCCGTCCTCAGGTGTTCTGGGCGAGGGCAGCGAACGGCGCCTGCGGTAATGATCCCGACCTTTACCTCTCTCATTCCCTCGCCCTTTCTCCCCGTCCTCTCCTTCTCGTCCTTTTCTCTCTACTCTTATGGTTTATTCCCGGCCCTCTCTCTCTTGTTTCCTGTTTTTCTCTCTTTTTTG
>NC_051416.1:27253056-27253289 GCF_015228065.2 Penaeus monodon
TTCGCTCTTTCGCTCTCTTTTTCCCGTTCTCTCTAGTATTTGCTGTCTTTCCTACTTTTTCTCTCTCTTTTGTGTGGAACCGATTGCAGTTAGGTAAAGGTTAACTGTATGTTTATTTATTTCTAACTTTCTCTTATTCTGTAGTGTGTTTATGCTGTGTTTCTATGGATGAATCTCTCTGTGTGTCTCTGTCTGTCTAACCCGGGCCCTGTCTCGTTATTTTGTTTTTTTTA
>NC_051416.1:27254259-27254330 GCF_015228065.2 Penaeus monodon
GACCAAATAGATAATTATCGTCCAGTTTCATGCTACGTTTCTGCTGAAACGTAGCATGAATTTAGCACTGG
>NC_051416.1:27255771-27255883 GCF_015228065.2 Penaeus monodon
ATCTGTGATATCGATTAATGGTTAAAGTTAGAATATCTGTCTGTTTATTTGTATCTCATTTTTACTTTTCCGCCCAAATACTGTATTTATAAGCATAAATCTCTCTCTCTCG
>NC_051416.1:27256008-27256277 GCF_015228065.2 Penaeus monodon
AGAACAGAAAGCAAAGGCACACTATATTTTTTGGTTCAACAATTGTTTGCACTTACGGTAGTGGACTCTTACCAAATTTCCAATCTCCTATTTGTTATCAGTTCCTTATAAGCCTCTAAAACCTAATTTTCTTTCTTTTACTCTTCCATATCCAGTACTGAAGAAAATGAAACCAAATAACGAAGTAATTAAGAGCTTAGTCGGTAGATAAAGTGGAGGTCGGGATGTAGAAAACCTTTGTAACAGAAAATAACAAAGCTTTCTTTGAG
>NC_051416.1:27256302-27256601 GCF_015228065.2 Penaeus monodon
CATACCGAAAATTGTGGAAAAAAATGGCTGCCTGAAATTCCGGATCTATATTTCACATTTCACAACCATTTCCATCAACCTTTTAGCTTTTTTGGTATCATTACGCCGACCTGAATTCCACTGACTGTAAAATCTAAACGATACCCTCTGATTGGTTCAATGTTTATATCAGGATTCTTGCATTGGTCAATTTCGACATCCAGAGTTAAACGCCGGTTTCATTGAATTAATTGGTGTTGACCCGAGCAATCATCAGCAGAGGCTACTCTCATACTATGGTCGATGAATTCAAACGGCAG
>NC_051416.1:27257460-27257760 GCF_015228065.2 Penaeus monodon
AACGGATAATCTTGTAAATGCCGACGAAAATCCAACGATCTTGCAGAAGGTAATAACGTCTAATTATATCGAAAAGACAATACATTTAGGAGCGCGTTAAAAGATCGTAAGCAATACAGATATTTCCTACCTATCTTAGAGCAAGGTCGTTACGGGTGAAATACTAAGGTCATTACCTTTATCACAAGATCTTCCGGAACTCTTTCGTGTTAATGATAACCACTGCATTATCGCTCGAACGGCCGCTGCCTGCCTACTGGAGGCACAGTTTCGGTCTGTATTTGAAGTTATGTATTTATT
>NC_051416.1:27257872-27257937 GCF_015228065.2 Penaeus monodon
TAATCTATTTATGTAAAGAGAATTTCGGTACTAGAACGAATTTCAATCATGCGATAAATTTAATC
>NC_051416.1:27258638-27258957 GCF_015228065.2 Penaeus monodon
AGTATTCGGATTTCTAACTCACATTCCCCCCTCTTTATTTTCTTGGACCTCTGGCCAAAAATACACTTTCCTTGCTCCTCCCCCCCGTCCATTCGAGGAGAGATATCGCCTTTTCCCCTTTTTGTTTCGCCGGCCGTTTCTCCTCTCCCTTCAGGCCAAGGGGGAAATAGTACAATGAATAATATATAAGCAAGTTTGGAGTGGTAATCGAGGGGGTAAATGGCATGGACGCCTAGATTATTCCCAAGGACCGATGCGCTTCCCGTTCCATCTCCACGCTGCGGAATGTGTGATGGTGTTGGGCTGCCGGTGGATTTAG
>NC_051416.1:27259665-27259890 GCF_015228065.2 Penaeus monodon
GGGATACCTACCACCGCCCACAGAGGCCGCACTCCGCTCTCCCCTCGTGCAAACCGTACGCTGTTAGGACGCAAAGTCTCGATACTCCATTACTCCCCGAGACAAGTCGATGCCACTCGCAGATAAGAGGCCCCTTTCCTCGGCCATTGAAGCGTGTTGATGGCCTTTCCTTAAAGGGATGCGACGCTGTCCATCCGCTTTCATCTCTTGCTTAGCCTAGGTTCC
>NC_051416.1:27259932-27260008 GCF_015228065.2 Penaeus monodon
CTGCTTCCTTAAAGGGATGCGACGCTGTCCATCCTGCTTTCATCTCTTGCTTAGCTATAGGGTTCCTTTTTTTTTT
>NC_051416.1:27260039-27260843 GCF_015228065.2 Penaeus monodon
TATTCTGCTTCTTCTACGCCGTCTTCTTTTTGTTATATGGAAGTCGTCGGAGATGACATCAAAAGAGCAGTGGGCAATCTCCAAGTGTGCGTAGGTCAACCAGCGGGATGCGAGGCTGCCATCCATGCCATGCGCAAAATATTCGAGGAGCCCGACTGCGAGGCGGTACTGATGGTGGATGCTGCGAACGCTTTCAATAACATCAACAGGCAGGCCACCATACAAAACATCAAAATCAAATGCCCCAGCTTTGCTCAATATGTATCCAACACGTACAGAGAACCGGCAAAGCTATACATTAACAACATAGAAACAAACACCAGTGAAGTGATGGCGTCATCCGAAGGAACAACCCAAGGCGACCCCGTGGCAATGGCCATGTACGCAATCGGCCTGCTTAAGTTGCAAGACCAACTGGAACACAGCAAAACGAACATCAAACAAGTTGCATACGCCGACGACCTCACAGGAGCCGGAAAAATAAAGGACCTTCGAAGATGGTGGGAAATAGTTGAAAACCATGGCCCTCCACAAGGATACCACCCAAGTGCAAATAAATCTGTTCTAATCGTTAAGCCAGAACATCTCGACCTTGCCAAGGAGTCTTTCCGAGACACGGATATAAACATAAAGGCAGGTGGGGAGAAACACCTCGGAGCAGTTTTGGGCACTACAGAGGCCAAAGAGGAATACGTGAGGTCGCAGGTGAACAAATGGAAAAGCGAGCTGAAGACTCTAACAAGCATCGCAAAATCAGAACCGCACTCAGCCTACACGGCCTTCATTTTCGGTGTAAAAAATAAA
>NC_051416.1:27262386-27262573 GCF_015228065.2 Penaeus monodon
CATCGAGGCATAAACAGCTTAGGCACATCAAGGTTTTCTTATTTTCCGCTCTGATGTTCAGGACAAATATTTCACAATTTTCTTCTCCCCTAACTCCATTTTCCTTCTGGTAGAGCGAAGGGAGACGCGGGAAATGGTATAATTTAGGTGAGAAATATTACCAGATTTTCTGTCGCTGAAAAAACCC
>NC_051416.1:27262615-27262763 GCF_015228065.2 Penaeus monodon
AAGTTGTTTGTCTAATTACTGAATTGGGTATTAAGATAAAGATAATAAGCAAGCCGTGTGTGTCAGGGTTCGCCTGAATAGATTCTTCTTTTAAAGTTAGATATATTAGATTAATATATATTTTCTCCCCCCCCCCCTTCCTATACCA
>NC_051416.1:27262863-27263235 GCF_015228065.2 Penaeus monodon
ACCTTTTCCAAACTCATTAGCACGCGTAATGACATTAAAATCAAAGAGAATGTTCCAGAATATTTGGTTGAAAATATCTGTCCGAATAATAGCTATTATTGGATCCATCAGCAATAATGGGTTGCAATTAGACTTTATGTAAACGATCCTCTGTCATTTGTTGCACCGAAATGCATTTCCCAAGTGCAGTTTGCCATCGGTGAATTCTGGAGTTCTGGGCGTCCGTTAAATAAAGGTGCATACATAGAAAGGCATTTTTACATGCCCGCTTGCTCACGTTTATTATTGCGCAAGTGAGGGTAAGAGAAAGGGAGGTTACTCTCTTGCCTTTTTTTTCATTCTCTTCCCATCTATCGATCAACATACATACAT
>NC_051416.1:27263488-27264253 GCF_015228065.2 Penaeus monodon
CTATTCAGCGCACATCAAATTCTACATGAGGAACTATTGGCACCACAAGAGTTTTGGAATGCAATCGCGATTACGATCATATACCACGCCTAATTAAGGCTTGGTGTTTTGGTCTTGGCATTAGTGCGTTTGTATCATAAAATCATTTCATTTATATAAATTCATGGACGCACGTAGGTATATGAAAACATCCGTACGAGCACATTCCCCATTAATAATGGCGGTAAGTAATACACTCATAACCCAGTACCGAAAGCAATAGCACTGTAATAACAACTAATCCTTCTTTCGAATGACATGAAACACAGGCAACTGGATGGGCGATATAGTGAGAACAGAGAGTGAAATTAAAGGCCCGGTCAGACAAGCGAGCTGAGCGTCGGGCATCAAAAGCGGTAAGCTAATGGCTGAACAACCGCTTCCATTCGCTCACGCATACTTTGTGAAGCTGAACATCTGTTTCCTGTTTGTCATTAATGAAATCATCGTTGGGTCTTTATCATATGAAGACATGCTGTTTTGGGATTTTTTTTTTCAACTTTACTGACGTAGTCTGTAGATGCACATTTCAAAATCTGTTTTTTCGAATGTTCGCGTATATTATTTTATATATATTTCATACGTTTGTTTCGATATCTTCTATCCATAGGTAATTATATCGTACAGGATTAGAACCATAACAAGTAATGATTCAGAAACTCGCCGCGAGTGCACCTTCAATGAAGGAGAATGCTCATGCCATAAAATGAAAATGAATGCTCAAGA
>NC_051416.1:27266127-27266418 GCF_015228065.2 Penaeus monodon
GCGTTGTAAAGGTAATTCCATTGAGAGTCGCGTGAATAAATAATGCAAAGCAGGCTTCTGCACTCCAGGAACTCCTGATGCATCCCAAGAAAGCTTATATCCATATTTAGGCCTTCTTAGCCCACTCTAAAATCACCATAAAGGACATCCTGCAAGGTAAAACAGTTTCTAGCTGTTAAGTATCTTGTAGAAGACTGAGGCAGGTTCAGAGATGAGGTTTGAAGCAGTGGAAATGGGACATCAACTGTAGAGGGAGAACACCTACGAAGCCTCTTGAAACGGGTTTGGCAT
>NC_051416.1:27266680-27267071 GCF_015228065.2 Penaeus monodon
GATGATTTTTATAAAGAGCTCCCTGCATCTTAAAACCTACAAATTACAGTAGAGCAATGGAAAGATGTGAGGGAGGGAGACCGAGTGTGATATATATAGATAGTTAGATAGACAGAGAGAAGAGGAAATGAACGGAGAGAGAGTAACAAGGAAAGAGAAAAAGAAAACTCCTGTCTTACAAAATACGAATTCAGCTTAGTTGAGATCATTAGCCTCATTTTCCTCCCAAGGTTTATGCAAGAACTCCTCGTTATCATCGTCTTATTCATATAATTTTCCTAATACCCAAGCCATAGCACACGGCACTGGGACTGCAGATGAAACAGGATTCAATGAGGATTCAGTTGAAGGAATGATGACAAAGTATTAGTCAATTTCTTGTCCATATTCA
>NC_051416.1:27267493-27267868 GCF_015228065.2 Penaeus monodon
GTGGTAATTCTTTGTGTATGGTGCGCACGTCCCTTTTGTCCAGTATCGTGGATTCTAGGCAAGTGATAATATCGTAGGTAATAATCATACTTTGACTATATTATACGTCCCATGATTTCGAATTACGTTTATAAAATCGTTGGAAGCTTCAGTATTAATGAAACACGGGTTTCTGGGTAACCAAAAAAAACGCCCTTTAGTATTACAGAATATGGTATAGAACATGAATATTTCGAGAGAGATTTGGATAATGAATGTCCGTCGAAAATTAAGGGATAAATTCCTTGTCTTTTTCACTTGTCGGTCGAATAATTAGAAAGCTGTATTGAGAACGAAAGATGAATCAACATTTATGGTGGGAATATTTGTTAAAAT
>NC_051416.1:27268191-27268306 GCF_015228065.2 Penaeus monodon
ACCCTCTACGCAGTGATCCGCTGATAAACGAACAAACTCTCTTTCAACGTAAGAATTAGAGAAACAGTGTATGGTCTCAACTTCATCTCACATCAGTGGCTCCCACCGACCTTCA
>NC_051416.1:27268863-27269050 GCF_015228065.2 Penaeus monodon
TAATTTTCGAGATTTTTCATCCTCTTTTTTCTCGATTTTTGCAACGGGAGAATGGCACCAACGACCAAGCTGAGACAGATATCACAACCACATTTTTTAAAAGTAATTCTAGGCAAATTAGATATCCCTGTTCTTTTCTTTTCTCTACCTATAGATTAAGTAACCTTGTTTGAATATGTATGGTGAA
>NC_051416.1:27269188-27269260 GCF_015228065.2 Penaeus monodon
AAACAAACAGAGGGAAAAAAGACGTTGTCAACGCAACACATACCTTTGTAGAGAAATATGCGTCGGCAAATC
>NC_051416.1:27269296-27269392 GCF_015228065.2 Penaeus monodon
AAAATGGAGATGAGACAGTGATGAACTAGACAGTTGTTGTAGTGGCGACAAAAGAAAGGAGGAGCTACAGAGGACGAAGAAATTAGGAAAAAGAGG
>NC_051416.1:27269859-27269932 GCF_015228065.2 Penaeus monodon
ATAACACTAACACGACATGTAGTCTGCACCTTAAAGCTTAAGCATATATTCCTATCATACCCAGAACTGTACC
>NC_051416.1:27270639-27270942 GCF_015228065.2 Penaeus monodon
CTTAGCGTCGGTGTATTGCAGAACTGAAAAGTTTGCAACAAAAAACTTTGATGAAAAGTAGGCCAAGAAATGTCTCAGAAAGTTTTTATTCCGCCTGTGTTTCTCATCTCCATGATTTAGCAATGTGAAAGTATTAATGAAGACACGTTTATTAGAATTGTAAAAACGGGTCGTAAATAATAGGTAGGTGTGTGTGGTGTTCTTGTGGCTGGGAATATTAAGGTAAATAACGGTGGGGTTTTAATATTATCAGAACACAGGTTATAGATTTTTTTCATGGAAATTGCACAGGGGATACAACTG
>NC_051416.1:27270981-27271262 GCF_015228065.2 Penaeus monodon
GAGTAAAAAAAGAGAATTGGTCTTGTCCGAAAATAAATCAAAGGAATTGAGATGCAAATGAGACACCCACATGGATGCTTGGGGGGGGGGGGGGCGTTGACTTTGACTTCCCTTGGAACAATCGATTTTTTTTTCTCTCACATTACTATTACTAATTAACATGCGTGATCCTTATAATCATATGTGTACTGATAAATATGCATTTATACGGATATATTTACGCCTTGGTCTTTGGAACTCGCCGGCTAGCTGTTTCATACACTAACAGGGGACACGAATAG
>NC_051416.1:27272823-27273124 GCF_015228065.2 Penaeus monodon
CTCTTCCTGGATCCTAATTACTGATTACACTGCCAATTATCGTAACAACAATTATGTTAACAATAACAAAATCAAGAACAATAAAACTAAGCTCTCATTTTCTTCGTCACCTTCTTGTTTCTCATTACAACGTAATTTCCCAAAGGACACGTTTTAAAGGCAAATGAAATGAATGTACAAACGCGAAGTTACTCGTTGGCTTCCGAATTAGCATAACTTAGGGAGTAACTTAAGACAATCATGAGTAAGTTAAGTCTTCTTGGCCTTGTTCGTCGATGTTAAGGAGAAATTTGGTTATTTG
>NC_051416.1:27273468-27273596 GCF_015228065.2 Penaeus monodon
CAGTAATATACAGAATAATGCATGATATTGCTCCCAAAATAGCATAATAATTTTCCGCCTGCTCGCTCCCTGCATACGTCAAGAAAGGCCAGAAGTAGAATTTATTTTTCTGACTTGCAAACCTGAAT
>NC_051416.1:27276624-27276914 GCF_015228065.2 Penaeus monodon
TGTGTGTGCAGTAGTTGCCTGCACTTATGCTATGTACAACCAGTTTTCTGTGTACATAAAGAGAGGCACTATGTGTTCGTTTACATCCTGGTAATCCGCACGGCTTGAATGCATTAGAGCAAGCCTCATTATAAACATCAGTGTACCAAACACGGAATTTCACTTTTAGTCATGAAAGATGTTATTGTGTCTACGTATAGATACTGAGATAACTAAAATCACCAGCACTGTTTATAGATGATCAAGTATATATCGGCGGGTTGATTTGTGGGTAGCTGGAAAAGAGTAGG
>NC_051416.1:27277216-27277285 GCF_015228065.2 Penaeus monodon
TTTCAACGAACGAGTAGGGACTGTGCTCGAGGCTTACAGGCTATGACCAGCGAGGAAAGTATGTGAATT
>NC_051416.1:27277464-27277816 GCF_015228065.2 Penaeus monodon
AGGAATACTCGAGCGTATTTTTGTAGCATACAAAAAAGGAAGAAAAAAAAAGTATTTTCGATCGGAACACGAGTAGTAAACATCACGATATCTTTTGAATGAATATCGAACGAATAGCTTATGAAGTTAAGGGAACTACTCGATAGTTGTTAGACTTATCGATGTTTACAAAGCGGGAAAATTCATTTGTTCGGTGGCACACATCTAAACAATGTACGGCGATGCCGTATGCATTATGCATCAGAATTTCTGGACATGAATATTTATGCTCGTGCTTTAATGTTTCACTGACCGGAAATTTTTACAATAAAACATAAAAGCAGAGACGAATAGTTTAAATATATTTAAGTAA
>NC_051416.1:27279675-27280095 GCF_015228065.2 Penaeus monodon
AATAGATTGGATGGAATCGCAGCTGGTACCTTCTCCGTCTAAATTGAATAGTCCCATATCTATGGTATCTGTCCTCTCTTCGAAATATTCAGATAAATAATGTAAGGAGATAACGAAAAAGTGTGAATAATGTGAATGCCATGTATCTATATGTATTAGCCAATATATGTGTTTAAACAAACTAAATATAGGAAGAAAATTGATTTTCAAGTGACCTTTTTACTCATTGGAAAGTGCAAGGAAACAAATACCACAGGAAGCCAACAAAACACTATTTACCTGTTTAATGGAGTTTGTCCTTGTTGACACTGGACCGTTCTATTGGACAGATGATATTGGCAAACCTCTCAAGCACTCACACCTGTAATTACAGCTCTATCGATCCTTTATAATGTGGGGTGTGTATGATGAGGTGTTTAA
>NC_051416.1:27280170-27280287 GCF_015228065.2 Penaeus monodon
GTCGGGTTTTTTACATATATACAAATATATGCACACTTATAAAAATTACATATTAGGGAATTGAAATTACCCCCAATATATTGCATGTAAATACACAAATTTCCCATTGGGAAATTT
>NC_051416.1:27285229-27285845 GCF_015228065.2 Penaeus monodon
ATCATCACGATATCCCCTTTTTTACAAAAATTTTCAAACTAAAGTATATGTTTATCTCTATCGATTTATCTTCCACTTATTACGAAACCCCCGCACTATGCAAAATATCAAAACCTACTTTCCATCCTTTTTCCCCCTTTCCTTTATACACATCCTTCCCTCGCCCCGTCTTGAGTGCTCCCAAGAGTCTTTATTAAGTGCCCAAGGCCCGGGGGGGATATTTTCCATTTCTAAAAAAGAAAAACCTCTTCCCCTTTATATACGAGACGTGGGGTTTTATTTCACCCCCCAGAGCCCCCCCGTGTTTGGGGGCTTTGGTTTCTTTTTTAATTTTGGGGTTGGGGAAAAATACGTTTTGGAGGGGTTTCGTTGGCTGCTCCGTTAAGGTAGTTATTTTTTAGGGGGGGTTTTTGCGGGTATGAGGGGGGGGTTTTTGTTTAAAAAAAGGAGATATGATTTTGCAAAGAAAATGTGGATGGGGGTAAAAAAAAATTAGAGAGACAACATAAACACGTTAAGACCCACAATTTTAAAAAACAAGCAAACCCCAAATATAGACACAAACATTTTCAAATATACACCTAGACCCCCAGAAAAAACCCTTACATTATTGTTT
>NC_051416.1:27286299-27286632 GCF_015228065.2 Penaeus monodon
AAACAACCCCCACAGGGCATTTCACTATGAACAAGGAAAGCACAACGGGAAAACCTTTTCCTGTGCGAAAAAAAAAAAATAAATTTCTAGTGCCAACAAAATCGGCTGGGTCATTTTGTGAATATTTTTTTCCCCTACAGCTTTACAGCTCCCCCAAAATGCCCTGAGATTTTTACTGTGTTTGCCGCAAAAACATTTTAAACAAATCTTTTAACACGGGAGTCTAATCTAAGGGGAATGCCCTCCATTTCGTAAAAATCATGTCACCCCCCAGAATTTTAATTGGGCTAGGGATTAAAAGCTTTTTCCCAATTTTTTGTTGGGGTAAATACT
>NC_051416.1:27287021-27287147 GCF_015228065.2 Penaeus monodon
AGGGCTACCTGGAAAGGCCGCCCGTACGAGGATTCTTTACTTTTCATGCCCCCCAGTGAGACTAGAGGGCGCTGGGTGGTGAGGCGCGATCAAACCCACGCGCTGATTTCCCCAAACGCAGTGCCG
>NC_051416.1:27288357-27288568 GCF_015228065.2 Penaeus monodon
TTTAGGGATTTTATAATAAAACACGTATATACGGTGTGTGGGGGTTGTGTTTTGTGGATTTGATGGTGCCTGGAGATGAAACAAAAGGCCCCACCTGGACGGCCCCAGACGAGGGGCTTCTTAATTACCGGAAAAATGAGGGTAGAGGGGCGCCCGGGTGGTGAGGGGGCTGATCAAACCCCCGCGTGATCAAAGCGCCCGTGCCGGGTTT
>NC_051416.1:27290359-27291223 GCF_015228065.2 Penaeus monodon
CACCGGGGAATTTAGGAAAATTTCAAAAAGTAATTTCCCTTTTATATTCCCCCAAAAGCGAAAAAGAATTTTTTTCGGGCCGGGGGAAAAAAAAAACATACGGGAAAGAAAAAAACTAGATAAAAAAATTTGGGTTTTTTATGTCTTAGAGAAATAGCGCTGGGGGAAAGCTGAAAGTTTTTAAAAGACATGAAAAACTTTTCGGGGAAAAAGAATGAATCCTCTCGCATGGGTTTTATTTTCCTAGATATCTTTTGTCCCAAAAAAAAAAAATTTTTTTTCCCCTTTTTTTAACATTTTGCAACCCCGGGGCACAGGGGATAAACCCTTTTTTTGCATGGGACAAAAAAGTATAAAAAATTTTAATTTTTTGAATGCGTGGCAGATTGAGGAGTGATTGCGTTTACCCAATACAAGAAAAAAGTAGGAAATAAATTTTTAATTTTTTAGCTTCCCCCTTTCTTGTGGAAAAGCCCTGGCACGGTTTGGCTTTGTTTAACATTTTTTAAAAATGTAAGGAGGAGAAGCTTTTGGTTTTTCGGTTTAAAAAAAAAGCATTTTATCACGGGTTTAATTTTTTGTTTTAATTAAAAGAGTTAGCCAGGTATATAGTCTAAAGTTTGAGGGGTAATCTACATTTTTTACAACGTTTTCTAAAAAGCGTAACGTTTCTGGAACTCCAAGGGAACTCTGCCATATCTAATTTCCTGGTCGCGTAGCCAAAACCCATATTTTCAAACCCTCCTAAAATTTTAAAAAACGAAAATGATAAGGGTTGGGTTTTCCTACACAGAGGGCAAAACTTTCATGCCACTTTTTTCCTATCTTTTTGCAGAAATTTTGCGGATAAACCCAATATAAAAA
>NC_051416.1:27291242-27291513 GCF_015228065.2 Penaeus monodon
AGAAAACCCTTGGGCACTTCCCCCCAAAACCAAAAAAAGTACTTATCCCGTGGCGCTCCATTTTTTTGCGAGAAAAACTGAATTAGGGGGAAATTTTTGTCTATTTGAAGAATAATCGTTGTTGAAAAACCCAATGAATTCCCGGGGAAATTTAATTTCTTTGCCCACCTACTCGGTTTTTTTTAAAATTGAGTAAAAAAAGAAAAATTTCAAAAAATTATAAAGACACGGAAAAACATTTTTGAAAATAAGGACTCATAAGCACTATGGA
>NC_051416.1:27294450-27294868 GCF_015228065.2 Penaeus monodon
GATATCCACCTACTTACAAAAATATTCAAACTCAGCTATATGTTTATCTCTATCGATTTATCTATCCACTTATCTACGCAAACCCGCACATATGCATATATCATAAACCTACTTTCCATCCTTTTTCCTCCTCTCCTTCATACACATCCTTCCCTCTCAGTCTTGAGTGTCTCCCAAGAGTCCTTATTAAGTGCCTAAGGCCGGGGAGGATATTACCATACTAACACGTAAATCCTCTTCCCCTTTATATACGAGACGTGGGTTCATTTCACACACAGAGCCCTCAGTGTTTGGGACTTGGTGCTTTTCAATTATGGGTTGGGAAAGTCACGTATGGAGGGGTACGTTGGCTGCTCCCGTTAAGGTAGTTATTTTTGAGGGGGGGTATTGCGGGTATGAGGGTGGTTCTTGTAAAAAG
>NC_051416.1:27295398-27295684 GCF_015228065.2 Penaeus monodon
CACAGACATTTCACTATGATACAAGTCATGCACAACGAAATCCTTTTCCTGTGCGAACCACAAATAAATTTCTAGTGCCAACAAAGTCGGCTGGCGTCATTTTGTGAATATTTCTTCGCTACAGCTTTACAGCTCCCCAACATGCCTGAGATTCTTACATGCTGTTGCCGCAACACATTTTATAACAAATCTTTCAACACGGCGAGTCTAATCATAAGGTGAATGCATCCTATTTCGTAATATCATGTCATCCGCAGAATTTGATATTGGACTATGCATAATAGCT
>NC_051416.1:27296017-27296155 GCF_015228065.2 Penaeus monodon
ATGGTGCTGGAGATGAGCAAGGCCTACCTGGACGGCCGCCAGTACGAGGACTTCTTCACTTACCTGCACAGTGAGACTAGAGGGCGCTGGGTGGTGAGGCGTGATCAAAAACCCCCGCGCTGATCAAAGCGCAGTGCG
>NC_051416.1:27297189-27297316 GCF_015228065.2 Penaeus monodon
AGAGCAAGGCCTACCTGGGACGGCCGCCAGTACGAGGACTTTTTTCACTTACCTGCACAGTGAGACTAGAGGGCGCTGGGTGGTGAGGCGCTGATCAAACCCACGCGCTGATCAAAGCGCAGTGCCG
>NC_051416.1:27298691-27299757 GCF_015228065.2 Penaeus monodon
GGAATTGCATAAGATATTCCTTTCATATTCCCAAGAGCGAAAAAGAATTTCTTCGCCGGGAAAGCAAAACATACGTGACGAAACACTAGCATAAAAATTGGCTTTTCTATCGTCTTAGAGAAATAGCGCTGGTGAACGCTGAAAGTTTTAATAGACCCTGAAATCTTTTCGGAAAGAGAACTGAATCCTCTCTGCATGGGTTTCATTACCTAGATATCTTTAGTCAAAAATTATTTCCACTTTGTTTAACATTTTGCAACGGACACAGGGGATAAACTTTTCTTGCATGGTACAAAACGTATAAAACATTTTTATCTTATTGAATGCGTGGCAGATTGAGGAGTGATTGCGTTTACCGAATACAAGAAAAACGTAGGAAATACTTTGTAATTTATAGCTTCCTTGCTTGTGGAAAAGCGTGGCACGGTTTGGCTTTGTTGAACATTTTGTAAACTGTAAGGAGGAGAAGCTTTTGGTTTGCGGTAAAAAGGGAAGCATTTTATCACTGTTAATTGTTTGTGAATTATAAACAGAGTTAGCCATGTGTATATAGTCTAAATGTTTGAGGTAATCTACATTTTTGACTAACGTTTTTAAAATGCGTAACGTTTCTGGAACTCCAAGGGATACTCTGCCATATCTAATTTCCTGGTCGCGTAACCATACCCATATTCTCAAACATCCTAAATTCTAAATACGAAGCTGAGAATGTTGGTTCTCCTACACAGAGGTCAAAGCTTTTCATGCCACTTTCATTCCTATCTTTCTGCAGAAATTTCGCGGGTAACGAATATAAAGGGGGGGGGGGGGGGGCAGAAACCTTGACACTTCCCCCAAATCCAAAAATGCTACTTATCCCGTGGCAGCTCCATTTCTTGCGAGAACACTGAATTCAGGGGAAATTGTGTCTATTTGAAGAATAATCGTTGTTGAAACCGAATGAATTCCAGGGAACTAATTACTTTGCCCACCTACTCGTTTCTAATATCGAGTAGAACTGCAAATTACAAAAGGATTATAGTAGACACGAAAAACATTAGTGAAAATAAGGACTCAGTAAGCACGT
>NC_051416.1:27301595-27302329 GCF_015228065.2 Penaeus monodon
TACATTGTATGTAGATACAGATATAAATGGAGACTGAGAGAGGATGTAACACCCCTGAGACTTAGAGGATAATTAGACCTGATCCATCCGGACTTCATAGCTCGTATTAACTCGTGGACGCTTATTATCTTACCCGAAGCGATAACCTCTGTTATTTCTACTAATATTTTTGTTCTCTGATTCTTGTTTTAATGAATTATGGGGAGAAAAACATGGTATAAAAAGAAAAGTTCGAATTTTTTTTCACATTTGCTCTTCGTGGGAAATATCCTAGAGATTCATTACAGTTATCCTAGAGATTCATGTACAGTAGATTTCTCCAACACTCAAATGTCAACTGTCACAGGATACTCTCCGTTTCACCATCATGCATCTGTCTATATATCTGTCGTCCGCTTTCAGCTACAGCAACGGCATTCAATTAAAACAACTGACTGATTTTCACCCGGAGAGACTCAAACGACGCACCTCGAAATAGTTAGCGAATTCCTTCTTTATGTAGCGAAGCAGATTCAATACTGAATAACAAAATTACTCGTGATATATTTGGGGAAAAGCAGTGGCAGATGGTAAGATTTTATCGGTTTATCTCGTATGAATACTTCGTACTATTTGTTTTTGGTTGATATAATGATTAAATGATAGACTAACCAAATGGTAAAACTATCTATATGCAGATAATATTATAAATTCATCATTTCATATTCACATTCTCTCTCTATGTTTCTCACACG
>NC_051416.1:27302687-27303062 GCF_015228065.2 Penaeus monodon
TTACAAGCCCATTCAGCTGATCAGCGAAGTTTCAAGAGGGAAAGTGTTGCTTTATTTCTGAATGAACTTAACTCAGTTTTAGGACACGTAGGTCTCGTTTTCCAAGAAAGACTTGCGCGAAAGTGTAGTGAAAAAACAAACGAATAAATTAGATTTGCAGTGGAAAGAATATTCATCCAGTCGAAGTTGCGAATTCTATTGCATTTTTTGACAATCTCTCTCCCCTTCCCCTCTATTTCTTTTTCATGTATATCTACATCTCTTACCTACACTTCTGTAGCTTTATTCACCTGTAGAAAAAAAAAATCAGCATGATAGATCCAAAACAAATATTTTGAGCATTGCTGTCGTAGCGGAAAGTTTCTGTTACATGAC
>NC_051416.1:27304489-27304910 GCF_015228065.2 Penaeus monodon
TCTGCCTTTGGTTATGTTCCATCTTCGTTGATATATACCTATCATCGAATATAGAAGAAAAAAAAAGCACTAAAATCATATTTTTACCCGTTCTTTGCGAGAAACTTCTCAGAAAGAAACTCATTTGCGCGAAACTATGACGCAACTATCACGAATCTTCTGCCAATAAATCTCCTCCCAATTCAAGCAATGGAAAACCGAGAAATCAGCTGCCTAATCCATAGCTACGAATCGAATTCCCTCGCTTCTCGCCGAAGCAAAAGCAAAAAAGGAATAACAAGATTGCCGGTGTTGTCCCTACCAATGAGGGAATTGTGGTTCGCTATCTTTTTCGAAAAGGAATCAAAGGATTTTTGCAGCGGGGGAAAATCTCACACTGTGCCGTGGAATTTATTGTTATTTTAGTGAATCTTGGAGTGAA
>NC_051416.1:27306812-27307438 GCF_015228065.2 Penaeus monodon
CTGGTATGTTCACTTACAAATGATATGACAAATCCCTTCTCTACAATCTCTCTGCAGTTTCGACGCCTTGATCCATGATTTTGAAAGTGCAGTTTCAACTGCATCGGCACGGTGTCGAAAGTGCTTGGTTGATGTATTGATAAGATATTAGGCAGATATAGCTTTCGAACGGATGTGACGGTCAACTGATATTTGTCTGTCAAGAGGGAATTTTACATTTTGAATAGTAGCTACTGTAAACTACATATCTCAGTTATGATGGTGAAAAAAAGTATCCACGAAACATTGCAAATACTAAACAGATTATCTGTTAAATTTAAAGATCAAAAGCTATGCCCACTTCAGACGAGGAGAACAAGCATTAAGAGTACATATACTTGGAAACTTACAACGCCAAGCCTGCGAAACAGCTGAAACATCTTGAAACCTAACCTCCTCGACCAATGCCAGCAACGGAAATCAATTAAACCAAGTAACTGATCTTTATCTCGAGAGTCTCAAACAACACGTCTGGAAATAGACATTGAATTCCTCAGCTCGATCTCCCCGAAGCAAACAGTCAAAAGTTGCAGTAACACGGTTAGTCGTGTTGTCCCAGAGAGAAGGGGAGGGGGGGGGCGCTCGAT
>NC_051416.1:27307860-27308080 GCF_015228065.2 Penaeus monodon
CATCACATACTCGCTGATGCATTTGTTCACTAGATATACATCCATACAGGTTATACACATCTTTTATCAACGAAAGGATAGTGCCTGATGGCATTTGGCATCTGGCTATTAGCATTTTTTTGGGATCAATTTACCTCCTCATCTCCCATTGTTTCTCTATCTACATCTGCAGAACAGATCTATTACATCATGAATATCTTTTCATTCCATCACAAACACG
>NC_051416.1:27309856-27310091 GCF_015228065.2 Penaeus monodon
CGCACACAATCCTACAGACTCAACTCTAACGATGGAAATCAATTTAACCAATTAAATCAATTGACTGATCTTCATCCGGAGAGTCTCTCACAAATCCGACTTCCCTCGCTCTTCGCCGAAGCAATCAGTCAAAAATCGAGGACCAAGATTAATTGTGTTGTCCATGGGAAAAGGGGGAGGGAGAGGTTCGTCTATGTTGTATTTGTAGTTCATCCTTTAACTTTCTTTCTTTCTT
>NC_051416.1:27310368-27310994 GCF_015228065.2 Penaeus monodon
CTAAATATCTTTAAAAACAGCTTGTATGCTTAGTAGGAGGAGCATATTCTTAAAAGGTAAGGGGATCAGGTCTAAAGGGAAAATAATCTGCACAGGAGGGATACGTGTTATATAAGAAAAAAATAATAACAATAATTTCATTTTAAAACCTAAAGAACTTTCAAAATAGTTATGGGTGTTTCTTCAAACGTAAAATAATAGTCAAGAGGGTTTCTTTCACTCATGATGTTGACATCTTAGAGAATCCCTTCCTTCTCAGGAACACAAGAGTTTAGATAACAAACTACATGCAAAGAAATAGCATTTGTTGCAATATGTTTGTACTTACACCAAAGTAAGACATTTACCCAAATGTTTACGATCATATATGTATGTTGATATACTTTATAAATGCTTTTAAAAACATGTAGCATATTTCATAATATATGAATAAACATAACATATACAAATCTAGGTCTAACATGTTCCTACTTTTTTCATCTTTATTATGTTTGATAGCAAATAGGTATTTCCTTTTTGCTCTACCCTTGTCGGTCGGCTTGAGCATCTTACGTACACTCCTGATTGTGGGTTTGGGCTGGATCTGGGCGATTTATTGAGGCCGAGAATGCGAGATGGGATGTAAT
>NC_051416.1:27312015-27312295 GCF_015228065.2 Penaeus monodon
TTTGGGTAATACAAGGCATATCCCTGGTAAATATTCTGAGATCTGAAACTACTCTCATCACCGGAGGACACCAAGTACTGCATCATATATACATGGAATATCTTGGGAGATAGCACAGCAGATCCAACGCACCCCATAAAAAGCTACAATAACATACATGTAACTGCAGCTATCTTATCTTTTTACTCATCCTTTTATTTCTTGCTTTCTATTTATCTATCTGAAAATATCTTTATTTGTTTGCACCTTTATTAATACAAATACTTTGAATAGATTTCTA
>NC_051416.1:27312759-27313289 GCF_015228065.2 Penaeus monodon
ATGAATATATCATATAATAACGTAAACACACACAAATGAAAATACAAGCTAATCATATATTTTGAACCCACTGCATCAACTCCAACGACAGAAATAAGTGAAATCTATTAACCAGGCTTTCTCTAGAGACAACGCTTCTCGAAACAGTCTCTGAATTCCCTCGCTCCTCGCTGAAGCAAACAGTCAAAAAGAGAATAACAGGATTAAGAGTGTTATCCCTGGTAAAACGCGGTGGGAGAGTAGAGATAAGTTATCCTCTTAGTTCGTACTTTTACTATATAGTATCCTTCATGTACCCTGCATATCGATAATGATAGGTTGGTTGCAAGGGTATAGACGCTATATATATATATCTTTTTGTTCGTTTCTTGTCGTTTATTTGTCGATTTATCTGTCTGTATATCTTTGAGTCTATCTAAAGAAGGGTGTCTGTCCAGCTTACATAGAGCTGTCCAACAGGAGAGGGATGAGCTCTGAAGTTGTGAGAAGTTAAAAAAAAATACTTAGGAAAAACGTTTTCCGTTGTCAGA
>NC_051416.1:27315852-27316112 GCF_015228065.2 Penaeus monodon
TACTGAACATCATTGATATGGACCCGAAGAAAGCAGTCCGCCTGCCATTGGTCTTCCGGATACAGAAATTTCGCCGGTGTTGAGCAAGTATCCCCGTGGGAACGAGTGCGAGGGAGAAAGCCCATTTCCAAGATGTTTGCGAAGCTTTCTTACGCTTAATCTTCTCTAAGTTGATCACCGCAAGGCTTGACTCGAAAGTATTTTTTCCAAACATTAGTGTTTTAAGATTCCGACTTTGTTATAGAGTTTCTCAAGTAGTC
>NC_051416.1:27317774-27318079 GCF_015228065.2 Penaeus monodon
TCATATTTCCCTCTTCCCACCCATCTCGCAATCGCTTTCATCTCTATTCCCTTCTCTTTCTTTCCCTCTCTTTCCTTCCCTCTGTCCCGCACCCCCTCCCGCACAATCTCCTCTATCTCTTTCTTCCCATCTTTATCATCACAGATTTCTTACCCCGCCCCCTTATCGCCCCCGACGGCAGCTTCCGGGATATCCCCCTTAGCCCCTTATTTTTTAGGATCTCAGGGAAAGTGCCATTACGTATTCATGGCTTATTGCGAGTAACCCAGTGCTGTTATTTTTCTTTTCCGGGGATTTCTCTGCAG
>NC_051416.1:27318908-27319027 GCF_015228065.2 Penaeus monodon
AATAGCTGGACAACGTGACTGTGGTTCTAAAGATGCTTCAGGGTTCATAAGGGCAACTTGAACCGTTTTATATGTTCCAAATATTCTTGGAATTTCAAAGAAAAAGAAACTTTGCAATT
>NC_051416.1:27319426-27319748 GCF_015228065.2 Penaeus monodon
TTGAAAAAAAGGAATTATAATTTTCACTTAAAATCTTTTTCTTTTCCTCTTTCACTTCGTTGCATCCAATATTCAATTGCCTCAAATAAAATTTCACTCTCATGGTTGTTTTTATCTCATTGGATAAGCCAGGAAATAAATAAATCTGAATGTATTATAGGAGAGAAAAATAAGCGCCAGTGTTAACAATAGTGTTGGATGACATCGGAGCATGATCTGTCTGTAGAAAAGTCATGTTTACACCCACATGTACAAAGTGAGAAATAGAGACATACAGAAATACACGAGTTTAAGAAACATATAGGCTACACTGATACGAAAT
>NC_051416.1:27319859-27320831 GCF_015228065.2 Penaeus monodon
TGCACTCCCAGAGACAAACGCACACAACCATCCAACCGGAGACATACATGAAGACAAACACACACGCTCCCCGCCTCTCTCCCTCCCACACAAAGACCAATAGCTTGAGAATGGCTGTATGTGATTAATCTCGATAATCTCTCGGTCTGTCAGCTTCCTCCCCTCGCCTAACCCCTCCTCTTCATATCCCTTGCTTCTCGCTTCCGAATACCCCATCCTTTTTGTTTACATTCCCCTATCCTCCCTCATACCCAGTCATCTTACCCGCCCTGATACCCCAGTAATCAATATCTCCTTATACTTCTTCCCTCATTCCCTTTTCACACTCATACCCAGTCACCGTCTCCCCCTTATACCTTAATCCTCTATATCCAACCCTCAAACGTGATGCCCCTTCCCCCTGATATCCCAACCAAACATCCTACCTCATACCTAATCCACTTCCCCCCTCATACCCATACCACCTACCTCCCTCATACCCAATCACCCTACCTCCCTCATACCCAATCACCCTACCCCCCTCATACCCAATCACCCTACCCCCTCATACCCCAATCCTCTATCTCCCCCCATACCCCCTCTCCGCCCCCTATGACCCACCCCCTCCCCTGACAACCGAGAGAAAAGGAGGTGCCTAAGCCTAAACTCACAAGGGTCTTGAGAAAGTTATCTTGTAGACACAGTGAGAAGCTCGGTTGACTTAAGCTTCTTGACCGGTCTTCTTGTGCGAGGGACTGGTCTGACGTCAAATTACATAGAGATTAGGAGTCGTGACAAAATCGCCTCTTTTTTCTACATTTGGAATGTTAAGTTTCCTTCTTTGCTTTGGAATGTGACTAATCTTAAAGATTTGGATCCCAGATTGCGAGTATTCTTGATTCGTTTGGTGTATTTCCGAGTTTTTTTATTGCACTGATGAAATGATTACTGCAAGTTCTGGGAACCTCTCTCATTATTTCTTTTAGTCCTAAT
>NC_051416.1:27320915-27321211 GCF_015228065.2 Penaeus monodon
AAACTCCTGGAACTAGACAGATTCTCAAAAATTATCATCATGAGTGAAAGAAAACCTATTGATTTGTATGATGATTTCCCTCTAGCCAAGATTTTACATTTGCTTCCCAAGAAGAAAGACTCGTAACTGCTTTAAAAATATTGTTAAATAAAGCTGATTAATTTATACTTTTTTTTACACAAGTTATATCCCTTTAGAGCACTTTTTCAGACCTGCTACTTTCAACTTTTATGGTCTTTATCCTCCTACTAAGCATACAAGTTGTTTCAGGTTATTTATTGAACACACACACAGAA
>NC_051416.1:27321386-27321933 GCF_015228065.2 Penaeus monodon
AAGAAAGAAAGAAAGTTAAAGGATGAACTACAAATACAACCTAGACGAACCTCTCTCTCCCCCTTTTCCCATGGACAACACGATTAATCTTGGTCCTCGATTTTTGACTGATTGCTTCGGCGAAGAGCGAGGGAAGTCGGATTTGTGTGGGACTCTCCGGATGAAGATCAGTCAGTTGATTTAATTGGTTAAATTGATTTCCATCACTGGAGTTAAGTCTGTGGGTTCTAAATAAATTACAGGATCATAACGAATATCATACTAAGTCTTTGTGTATGTGTTACATATACATTCTACATGATATAGACAGAATAATGGACAGGTAGGGAAGTATTCAAATGATCATATAGCTGAATATATAATATAATATTGAAATTGCTGAAAAGTTAGAGAGACTAAGGGGATTATGATACATACATATATAGATATGAGACTGATAGGTACGTAGATACACAGATTAAGTCTGACTGCATTAATACACTAATCTCCCTTTAGATCTGTTGTAATATCATCAAAGGCAGTACTTGTTCTCCTCCCTTAATTTCTA
>NC_051416.1:27323167-27323284 GCF_015228065.2 Penaeus monodon
CATCATTTATATTTTCTTGATTTAATATTTCATTTAATACCATCATTACCACTATTGGGTGATTGGTCCAGTGGCTAGGTAGGTAGTAGTCTTTAAAAGGTGGTGATGATGAACTCA
>NC_051416.1:27326258-27326644 GCF_015228065.2 Penaeus monodon
GCACATCATATATGTGTACAGATATCAGCAAGAGGATGTGGAAACAGCGAGTGGGTGTGGAAATGTACAGATATATCTATACATATATGCATTTCCGTTATTATCTGCCAATTAAGTGCCACTTTGCTTGCAATAGTTCAAAATGCATGCATGCTGCGTATGCTGTCTCTCGTGCCTTTGAAGAGCGAGATTAGGTATAGTTTGAATCATACTGAAGCCCCATCGGAATTCGCGTCAAAGCAATAGTAACAAATTTCTGTAAATGCAATCTGATTCGCTGGAATTCAATACCAGGAGAGAGCTATGAAATTAACTTTTTATCTCTTTAGTGTTTGCAATACAACAAAGCTAAATAATGTTACTGTACGCACTCACTTGTGTGCGCA
>NC_051416.1:27326918-27326995 GCF_015228065.2 Penaeus monodon
ATGAGAGTAAATGAAGGAAGGCAATTCTCTTTATCATAAATTTTGATTTTTTATCTTATGTCTGGACTATCTGTCAG
>NC_051416.1:27327018-27327228 GCF_015228065.2 Penaeus monodon
GTGCGATATAAAATAAACAAGGTCTAATTAATTAAGCTGGCGTCAGTTTCCTGCACAAAGTGCTATCAATCTTTCAAGTATGATTAACATAGATACTGAATTTAGTATCCGATTTTATACTCCTTCTGATCGAATTAATTAAGATTATAGAGATAGTAACAGGAAACGACTTTGGGTGTTTGCAAGGTCTATGTAATTCGTAAACAACAA
>NC_051416.1:27328793-27328868 GCF_015228065.2 Penaeus monodon
ATACACAGGGTTAATCTAGCATTTGGTAATTCGAAATCAAGAATCATTTAATGCGTGTATCTGCTATCATTAATC
>NC_051416.1:27329347-27329826 GCF_015228065.2 Penaeus monodon
TTCTGATATACGAGAATTAAGTCATAGCAAGTAGAAGATTATTTCTCTCTCATGCAATTTCTGCTCATGAAACCCATTGGCCCGTGTTCTAATTACAATTTGTAAATTTTGTAAAAAACTATTCAGTTATCTTGCTATTTATTTGAGCTATATTTGTATAGCGTTTGCGTGTATTGCAGCCATACATTGTAAAGTAATTCCTACTTGAATCTCCCGAATCCTGACTGAATATGTATTGATAAAGTCATGACAACATATTAATAATCTATAATCAAAATATTACCCCTGCAATGTTGCAATGTTTTAACATCCTTTTTCTTCACCTTCGACAAGTGCAATCATTCCTTTGAAAGCCATTGTCCTTGTGTGGTCTGTCCCTGAACTGGCTTTTCAAGACACAAGGAGTCCGTCTCACGTTCGAAGACTGCCGTATGAGGGAGAGTTGTTTATTATGAAAACTGAACATTAATTGCTTGGGA
>NC_051416.1:27330459-27330674 GCF_015228065.2 Penaeus monodon
TCATTGCGATATTTGCGAGGTTTGGTCTTACGTGACTTGTCGACAGGAATCACATCTCACGATCCAGCTGGTTTATTCGACAAGGAGATCTTCGACTCACTTATTGCATATTCGACACAGGAAGGTGTTGACAGGTGCTTGGGAAGATAACGCTCTTCTGCTTTTATTATTATCATTATTTTTTTGATGAAATGCAAATGTGTCTTTATCCTATG
>NC_051416.1:27331081-27331437 GCF_015228065.2 Penaeus monodon
CAAAATTAAACTAAAATTAGCTTTTATCAAAAAATGTTGTCGAAAGTCTGCCACTAAAGTTTCGTATAAATCCGAACATGACGCGCCTACTTGGTTTTTACTGCGCCATAAGTGAGCACAGTGGATGACAGAAAAACCTATTTCTGTATCTCTTATTGATTTTTCCGAACAAATTCCTTCAAACGAACAGAGCGAGATCTTTGGGTCATCTATTAGGTTCAATTCATAGTCTTTGCCTTTTAGTACCATATCCGCCGCGTCTCTGGAGGGTAATTCCTTTCTTCCAAAATAACCTTCTACAAGAGATGATGGAGTTTCCACAATTATTACACAGTAAGATATAATCTCAGTTCTGT
>NC_051416.1:27331464-27331792 GCF_015228065.2 Penaeus monodon
GGTTCATCTTCAGGATAAGAAAACAAAGGAAGCAGAAGAAAGAGAAAAGAAGAAACACACAGAACGTTTCTAGACCTGCTCTCGCTTCCGCGCCGCAGGTGAAATAAGAAAAAAGAATTTCTGCAGAAAGGCCGCCAGGTACATCCTTCTATCAGCAAAGAAACCTTAAAGATGCGTGTGCCGAGAAAAATCCCACGAGAGACTTCTTTTTAAGACTAAAACAGGGATGGTGATTGATGAACGCATTCTGCTACCGTGACGAAGACTTGATGGTGGAAAAGGCTATTTTCCTATTTGATTACAATATGTGTATACGCACACACGTAAG
>NC_051416.1:27332124-27332626 GCF_015228065.2 Penaeus monodon
ATAAGTATACATACATATAAGTAAAATATGTAAAATATGGAAGAAATGCTTCTGCTACTTCTTCTGTTTCTCCTAATATTGCCATCACTGTGTTTCACTTTATCTAACATGCTGTACGCTGCCCTGAGTGTGTGGCTTGCCGGTTACCGCGGCACGACAGGCCCAGATTGTTGGTAAATCTCCTTTTTAATGCAACTGTTTCGCGAAAGTATTAGTAATCTCAATTCTTCTGTGATTATGATATTCATCAAGTTATTAAACTATTGTTTATGATGTATACAATAAATGATAGTCACTGTTCCTTGAAAAATAAGTAGATAAATAAACGAATATAGAGTACAATTCATGAATGTATGGGATTAGAAAAGAAAAGTTACCTTGAGCATTTATTCTAAAGTAAATAATTATTCTATGGTAATATTACTAAAGTCCTATGACACAGGAACATTTTATCACCCTTTAACCATATCAGTGACCATATATATATTTTTTTATTATTATC
>NC_051416.1:27332672-27333411 GCF_015228065.2 Penaeus monodon
CCAATCTCTCTCATTCTGTACACTATTTGGCTGTCCTTTCTGCAGCCGGCACATGTCAAAGATAAAACAATGAAGCAAGCTAACCAAAAATAAAAACTAATCCTAACTCTCGCTCTTCACCGCACTTACACACCCTACTAAGTCCTCTTATCTCCCCCCCCCCTACGCCCACCTAGATGGCGAAAATGCTTCAGCAAACCATTAATTCATGACTCCGCCCCCTGGCCTCTGAGCGCATTTAACTGCGATGCCATTCTAAATCGAGCGTTAGTTTCCCGTTTTCTTTGATGTGTTATTGTGTTGTGGTGTTTCTCACTTATAGTTTCTCTCTCCTTTCGAGGGATAGGGGGTAAACGAGTACAGAATATCATCAGCTTAAGCAGCGTTAGAAAGTTGAAATTGGTACTAGCGATACCCTTAGATTTTGCATAAACTGAATATTAGCCCACAATCTTGTTAAGATGTTCATAAATGTTTAGAGAATTTCCCAATTTTCTCCTAAGGTTTCGTATCCCCCCACCCTTTCCCTCCCATCGTCTGGAAATTACTAACGCCCTCTAGGTTAAAACCCACTGCTTTATTACATATTTACTCGGGCTTCTTTCCTTCCCCAACCTTGAGTAAAACGGTTTCTTTGATAGTCTTTCACGCGACGCTCTTGCAGCTGCCGTGGCCGGTTTTCATACCCTCTCTTCTTTCAAACTCTCCTCTTCCCTTTTCTTTGTTTATGTAAATGGTG
>NC_051416.1:27333448-27333849 GCF_015228065.2 Penaeus monodon
TGTGTGTGTGTTTTCTCTTGATGTTCTCCAGAGCAGTTTTTATTATTCGTTCACCTTCGCATGTTTGAGTTTCTTAACGGGATTATCTCGAGCGAGTGTTTTTTGTTCACAAGTACCATGGTTATTCTTGCTTCCGTTTCCTTTGTACATAAGGCTTTTTTCTATCTTTCTTTTTATTACACATATTTGCCCATCGTATATTATAAGACGCTCTACTGTAGGAATATATTAATCTTCATCATGATACAGTCTGTGTACAAGATATAATCAATGGAAGGGGCTTTTTACTTATGTTAACTCCTTCACGTCTGTACATTCAATCGGTCTGTACATTCTAAATGTAAGGTGTTCTGGCGTTGACCCAGAATGCAGTCTTTGTTATGATAAAACCTTAGTATAAG
>NC_051416.1:27334257-27334966 GCF_015228065.2 Penaeus monodon
GCAATAGCACTTTCTTTGGTGTTCCTCTATGAAACCCCGAACCATTCTATTGTATGGAAGATACATATTTGACTCTCTAATGAGTTTATATCGTCTGTTCCTACATACACATATATCTACCACAGATATTTATATCAATTGATGTTACTATCATTATAAAGCTAATGGAATATCAACCCAATGTTAGGGTTTCTTGATTTTGATATGCACCTCCCCCCTCTCCAGATGGCAGTAGCAGATCATTTTGGATCTACTCTCATAATTGTAGGCAACATGCTGAGTGATCATTAAGGGCGATAGAATTATTGGCTGCAGCACTTAACCTCAATTGCAGAGCGTGTCTTCAAATCTTGCAAGAAAGATGCACGCGCAGGAATTTCAGGCGTTTTTGGATTACAACTCGAATGAAACCTTTGCTTGTTTGCATGTAGGTTAATGGGTGTGTGTGATTCATCAACGAGTGAAGTACTGTTAGGATTTCCGATATTATGATCTCTCATTAATATTAAATCTAGATCATTCGTGCGATTTATGATAAACTTTCATAGCATCGAAACTAATACAACTACTTTCTCCCATGGGTTATACTTTGAAACATAAAAAGTTTATCAAATTTGCTATCACTTCCAGTTTGCTTCTCAGAAGGAACAGATTGGGAACTCACTGTCCTCTCTTTGTGATATTTCTTCTTGTATACTGCATAATCATT
>NC_051416.1:27335317-27335703 GCF_015228065.2 Penaeus monodon
ATCCATTGCTTCGCTTTTTCTGCTGCTGTTCACATTTCCCCGTTACGGGAGCGTGGGTTGAGGGTATACTTTTTATCATATCCTAGTATTAGTAGCGAAATAGAAAGCGATAACTCATGTTCATTCCCAGCTCAGTGAATGTCTGATTTTGTTTATGACATAAACAGAGGTTGATGTTTATTACTACTTCCTGGATATCTTAATATATGGTAGGGGTAGCTATAAAGCTGAGCTATTAGTCTTAACTGTACACTATGGGTAAACTAATAACCGCAACTCGTGGGTGGCGGCATGGATAAGGGTCTTGAAAAAGGTGCTCAAGTAGTCCATGCTGGTAAACGCTGGTAACCACTACTCAGCTAATTATGAATTTCTTTAGCACCAAT
>NC_051416.1:27336201-27336502 GCF_015228065.2 Penaeus monodon
GTTTTTAACTTTGATGTAAATCATTAATGTTTCCACCGTAATTTTCTCTATGTTCTCTCTTTTCTATTAAACTTTAAGGCGAAGTGACGCAAAAAAAATGGGGAAAACAGCATTTCCCATAAATGAATGATTACCTTATTATCACTACTTATGTTCCTGATGATTTAATAATCATACGGTAACTCCGTTTCCTCTTTTTTTTTAATATGCATAAGGTAGTATCATAAACAAATGAAAAGCGTATAAAAATGAGAAGAGAGAGAGAAGAAAAAAAAATGTATTTACTTCTTGTGTGCGAGTG
>NC_051416.1:27336531-27336752 GCF_015228065.2 Penaeus monodon
AACATTCGTTGAACCAAGTACTACAAAACAAAGATTTAAAACTTAGGAACTTTGTAACTGAAATGCTGTGAATTCAAATCTCAGGTAAAGTCGAGCCGAAAGAAGTTCCTATTTGAACTTAGACAAGCAAGCAAGGACCTCGTAAAGATATCAAGGGAGAAAGGTAAGGAAAATGTGAGTTTTGTGATGACCGACAACCTCCTGTATCTGTTATGGATGCA
>NC_051416.1:27337042-27337317 GCF_015228065.2 Penaeus monodon
GTATTTTCTTTATAGGACATAATGCTGAAGTATATATGTTAATGGTGAGAAGAATTATGAATAGAAAAGCAATCAGTACAACAATACATTGCGCATATAGTTTCATTTTTGTTTGTTTTGGTGGTGACGCAGAGGGAAGCCAGGCGTTGATTTTGAAGGGCAGACCTGGACTAGCGTTTAGAAATGTTCACAGTGGACAACAGTAAGGGTGGCTGGTGACGGTCTGGTCAGTTGTGATTTCGCCTTGGAAAACCGGAGTGTTACGAAGTGAGTGT
>NC_051416.1:27337575-27337756 GCF_015228065.2 Penaeus monodon
ATGAAGCAAGAAAGAAATGGCATACTTGGTTTGCTGTACTTAAAGAATTATTTCTTTAAAAGTAACCCATATGTGGATAATATCAGTGCTTATTATGGGTTATTAACATTTACATTAACATTTATAATATTTCAGGTTGAAATAAATATTACAACGGCTCGAGAAGTTTTCTTAGCGAACC
>NC_051416.1:27338005-27338394 GCF_015228065.2 Penaeus monodon
ATAAAAAGTTAAAAGAAGATACAGTATCATTTTATCCCGAACGCGCAAACAGGTATGAAAAAGGCAAAAACTCCATTGACTGCATTGCAAGAAGAATACGGTGAAATGGGAGTGGGAAAAACAATAAAAAGGGCAATGCCAAAGCTGTTTACCATGTTGCAGATGTGAAATTGCCATGTTGCATAACGAATACCAATCTCAGTACACGCTGTTGTCATGGCCTGCTTTCTAGATCTTACACTTTTTTGTCTGTGTTTATATTAGAATGAATGATTCACCTGCAGTTTAATTAGATTTTGTAGAAAGATTTCGAAATTTGATTTTTGATTCATTCAGTTGCATAATAGCCATATACTGACTATTCTCTTCCCCTTTCCTTATTAAAAAAT
>NC_051416.1:27339622-27339805 GCF_015228065.2 Penaeus monodon
TTATTCAGACGATTCTCATTTCCCTCATGTCACCGAGCCTGTCAAACGCACGAACGAGGCCTTCTTTGGTTCGATCGGGTCGTTTCGCCTGCCAAGTGGAGGCGATCGTCACACAATGCTTCTGTGGAAGGCAAATGATACGCGAACGCCTCTGTCTTCGCCTTTCGGTCTGGGTCGTTAAGG
>NC_051416.1:27340127-27340747 GCF_015228065.2 Penaeus monodon
GGTGCGTACTTCATCAACGAGAATTTCATCCTGTGTAAATGCTAGTGTATTCTGGATCCTCCCAAACTTCCCAACGGACTCCCTGTCTCTATCCCGCCGCTGCTCTTACGCGGAATTACTTACATGCAAAGTATGGTCTCATCCTCCTAGTCCACGGTCCTCAAAACCCATCGACTGGATTACTCCCGCAGATATACCGTTTTACTCCCTCACTGTGGGATTACTTGTTCATTTTTTTTTTTTACAAGATTCTAGAGTTGCATGGCGTCTTCTGTATTTTATTGCAACCTTTATGGAAATTTGTTTTCGTGAGGATTAAGATATTTATGATTCTTGTTTATTATCCTTAGTGTGGAGTTGCTTGTTAATCATTCGATAAAGAAAATTGAAAGAGAGAGATAAAAGGATTTAGAAAAAAAGAATATATCCTTTTTTATTTTCTTTCTACGATGTTTTCCCAAACTAAAAATACGAAACTTTTTTTGTCGAGATTTAGCTTTTGAAGCTTTGAAGCCCTTACATGCCGGCATGGATTACTTGAAAAGCTGTGATTTTAGAACGGAGCGTAGTTTTTGAAAAAGGAAAACTCGATTTTGTTTATGTAACAATACTGTAGAAAG
>NC_051416.1:27342721-27342866 GCF_015228065.2 Penaeus monodon
TGGGATTTCTACAATCGATCAGTAGATAATTTCATTGTCCCCACGTCGATGATTCTTGGTATCATATGTTTATGATGACTGTACAACAAGACAGCTACTCGAAACAGTTAGACAAACAGATCTACGTTGTAATTATAAACTTATC
>NC_051416.1:27343007-27343150 GCF_015228065.2 Penaeus monodon
AGAAGAGAGGGGCAACAAAATAACGAAATTTCTGACGTGTGGGTGAAAATTTGAAACATTTCTATTATGGGTACAATATTGCCAACACTCCTACAAAGTCTTATGCCTGTATTGATTTTCTAAATATCTATTATTCCCATGCA
>NC_051416.1:27343536-27344211 GCF_015228065.2 Penaeus monodon
CCTGTAATTTCTCAATTGCTTAACAATGGCTAAGTCTATATCTGTAATACCTGTAATTCTCAATTGCTTAACAATGGCTAAGTCGTCTTTTAAGGCCAATGTATGTAATATATAAAAGGTATTTATAAATATGAACAAAATCCAATACAGAGTTGAATATGCATAAGCATTCATGCAAGCCGACGTAAGTGCAAGGCCTGGCAACTACAAGTGTCGTATATGATATCACGTCCCAGTGCATACTCTGCACAATTATTAATGAGCGACTGCTGATTTTAAGTTGTATATGCAATATGACTAATGCATTTCCCTGCAATGTGATATGTTATACAGCACAGGTAATGTCAGACCACATTACTAATGCGTGTTACATATCGTGTAAACGGATGACACAGAACCTTTTTTATTTGTTCTTACATCGCGTATCAGGCTACACAAATTATACATGCATTCTTCGTAAAATTAATATACACGTAATCCAATATATTTTTTTCACTTAAGAATAGTGTCGTATCAGTCATGGATAAACTTTATTCTAACGTTTGAATTAGCGCTTTCATGGAGTGGGAAGGGATGGCTGTAATAGTATATTGCATATACTATTACGGATAATTACGGATCTACGAAAATAATAGAGCCATTACTAAGCAGAGTTTAGAAGATATTTGTTATATC
>NC_051416.1:27344236-27344807 GCF_015228065.2 Penaeus monodon
GTCTGTATGTAGTCGACAGGATGATTACCAAACCTCTACTTTTATTACAGGTTATTTTGCAGGTCAGCACATCCACTCCCTAAACAGACACAGGTTTACTGGCCAAGAATTGTAACTAGAGATTCGAAAAGGTTAAAGCCTTCAGAATGTAAATGCTAGGTGAGAATTATTGCTTTTAAATGTCTGTGATACGATGACAAAAACGAGAAGTAAGAAAAAAGAAATTAATCATGAATATGTGATTAAAAAGAGGAAAATTATGAAATCTGCAACGAGAGGCTATGCTATCTGTACTGAAGAATTAATCTGGCAGCAGAGATGGATGATACTGTAGCATATCTGATTGATATATTTTTGGTTCCCTATTTTCTTATCATATTACTGATGAGTTTTGACTCATCAATTAGTTTGTTGATATTTCAGCTATCTCTGGTTTAAACTTTTGAAAGCTATCCATCCTTAAAATCTAGATAATCCATACACACATGTAACAGTGTTAAGGTTGGTCCTAGGTGGACGTAGGGAAAATGCTCGTAGAGGTACAGCGATCCAAGCCGCGCGTATGCTGTAG
>NC_051416.1:27345111-27345929 GCF_015228065.2 Penaeus monodon
GGGGTTTCCAAGAATCGAGGAGAGAAGAGCCAGCAATTTCTGTGATAATTGCAACATGTCGACAACAACGGCCAGTTCCTGTCAACTCCGAAACACTTCGCATGAACATTACCCCGGTGAGCTAACTTTGATTAACTTTTGGCCGATCCTGTAGTGTTCTTCGTAGTCCAATTTTCTTTTCAAATTATAGACTAAAAGATGATTAACTTATTTAAAGGAACCCTTAGTATTCAGTATTATCACACGGCCGCCCCAAAAAATAATCTGCGAACTGATTATGAAAATCTTTGTGTCCCACGTGTTTATCTCATTTCATATTCATTGTTATCGTTAAAGCGGGTGTTTGTTGGCTGAGCAAGAGAGAAAACGCGACCTTGCGCGAGAAATAAAGAGGAAATTTGACCAATAAAGACAACGTGAAATAGAGGTTCAAAGATAAGTTTGTCCGGATAAGAGAATTAATTTTAAGTTTTGTTTTACCGAATGGCAATGATTTATTGATAGCCATCGCTGCCAGTGATCGGGCATTAAATGTAAATAAATCCGTATATATGTGTGAATGTCAGTTTATGTAAAAGAGAATTTCAACAACATACAAACTGTCGGTGTATTATAAGTCTACCCAGAAAACATTATATTAAGATAATAAAGAAAGTAATATATAAAAAAAAAAATTCTGGGGGGGAGGGGGTGACAAGAGAAAGTTACATGAAAGTATATAAGTATAATTTTTGCATGTTATCATTTCATTTCTAATTTCCTTTCCTTTGCCAGGTTCCTGTATTAATATTGACACTGTCTATGTGAGTTAGATAAGA
>NC_051416.1:27346736-27346835 GCF_015228065.2 Penaeus monodon
GATAAGAATAGACACCATATATTCTTCCTTTGTTAAAACATTCGGTCTTGCAATATTTATGAGGTGTGAATTTCGGAGAATAAGGATTTAACACTTAAA
>NC_051416.1:27346892-27346983 GCF_015228065.2 Penaeus monodon
TCGTTCTTGTGAGTATTGAAGCGTTTTGCAAACCCCTTTTGTATATTTGCATATTTGGGCAGAAATAGTCCAATAATATGTACATACATGT
>NC_051416.1:27347507-27347854 GCF_015228065.2 Penaeus monodon
ATATTCTCGCATCTCGTAATTTTGGCGACCATTCCGGGATAAAAGCCTAAATATTTAGAGAATTCCTTCTTTATTCATAGATGCCAGAAAGTTTGTAATGGTATTCTTGAAGTTAGTCAAAGAATATTTTAAATCATATGAATAAGAAAGAATGAGCATACTTTCAGCTCACTTTTATATAGAAGTTATTCAGCCCCGCGCCTGATAGGAAAACGTTTGAACATATCTCGCATATTAATTCGAATCGAGGAGAATTTTCGTTTTTAAAATAAAGGTCACGAGTATAATGATAAGCAATTATCGGATTAGTGTTTGTTACGAAAAGTTGTGCCAGTGTAATATGTCCT
>NC_051416.1:27347955-27348204 GCF_015228065.2 Penaeus monodon
TTATAATTCTTGGTCTGAAGTTTTTGCGAGTGTTCTAACATATTACAAACACCTTTCTTATTGCATATTTAACCATAAATAATATCTTGGGTTTTGTATGTCACAGTCTTTGATCGCATTTTTCGCCGATGCAGAACAATTCCTCCAATACAATTCATATTCTAAATAAAGGTTTGACGCAGTATCGGGGGTTTGGCCTAAATTTCGTATTTCGATTATTCGGTTTAGGAATAGTATTTTTTTTTTCTT
>NC_051416.1:27348403-27348743 GCF_015228065.2 Penaeus monodon
GCGAAGATGTTGCTCCAATATCCATCTTCAGAGCGAAGTACAACAAGCAAATTTAGGCATCATGCTCTTTCTCCGGTATTTTTGCATTGATCGAAAGAAGGGTCTTCAGCAACAGCGCTTCTGGTACTTTTTACATCTTTTACCAGCTTCTGAACTTCAGCAACGGTTGGAATGGTTTCTACATGTAAAGGATTTCTTGGATTCAGAATAATTTGCTTTCGTTTTTATTGTTTTTTTTGTATGCAATTCTTTTATCAGAATGTTATATCTATAAAAATACTTTATGGTATGATTTGAGAAACTAGATAGTCAGGGCGGGATCTTACTTGACTTGTTTGTG
>NC_051416.1:27349053-27349293 GCF_015228065.2 Penaeus monodon
TCAAAGAGCAATGTCGTCTCATAAAATGACATAATAGCATTCTCACAAATAATTACAAATTTGTATTCCCTTTCCGGTTTTCAGAAGCGTTTGTGTCAACAGGGCTGCATTTAATGAGAACGTTTGTCTCCATTTCATGCCTTTTTGGATCAACTAAATGAACTATTGCCGAAATATTACAGAATTATAGTTATGCCGCAGTTTATTAAGGGTATCATCTGTCACATTAATTCTGTGCCT
>NC_051416.1:27349709-27350030 GCF_015228065.2 Penaeus monodon
AAAGGGGTCAGTAAGTGTCTGTCTGCCTATGTGCTCTTCTATTCATACTTAGATAAAACTAACGCTTTTTCTTATTATTAACCTTTTTTTATCAGAAACTCACGAAGAACGGCCAAGATTTAATTTCAGATTCCGCTCTCAAATTCAAGACCTTCTACAGCTGACGTCATAATCCTTAATAACGATGCATATCATTACCTTCGCTCGGTCGATCGCTGGGAATTCTACTCCGGAGATAATTGCAGAGGAATCATTATGGTCAAAGAAGTTCGCAATTTGTTCAGATGATTTACAATTTTTCAATTCTTTGTATATGTTACC
>NC_051416.1:27350784-27350908 GCF_015228065.2 Penaeus monodon
TTAGCGGGTTTGAATGGCTGGTCTTCTTTATATTTGTGTTGCACGAAGCAGTTGCAGTGGGCTGTTTGTATGTGTATGCAGCTGTTTATACTCATGGAGTTATTAATACTGATATCAAATATTC
>NC_051416.1:27351378-27351543 GCF_015228065.2 Penaeus monodon
ACAGAAAGCTTCCACAACATACCAGCAAGTTTGAAGATTTATAAGCTGGCATCTGAGGTTATTCCAAAGCAACTAACGGCAAAATCCTCGTAAGTGACGTCATGATCTCGGTTTTCATACAAAGGAGCTTCACCGCATACCAGCAAGTTGAAGATTATAAACTGG
>NC_051416.1:27351737-27351842 GCF_015228065.2 Penaeus monodon
TTGTGCTGAGTGAGGATGATGCATAGCACTTGTGGCCTCGTGATGTCACGATGGTCCGCCAGTATGACCTGGAGAACTTTGAAATGTTTTAGGCAGAATAATCTT
>NC_051416.1:27351968-27353472 GCF_015228065.2 Penaeus monodon
ACAGCAAATGATGGCATTTCACTTCTTGTGGGTAATGATCTCGTTGGTGATAAGGTGTGGCCTTGCCCTATGGCTTCACCTTGTCCCACTAAAGAGAAAAACACTGTAGATTTAGTATCCCTCTTACCTGCATGTGCTGTCAGCCGCAATGCAAATCGTAGGACCTCTTCTCTTAGCAAGGCGCTCAACCTAAATTACCAGAGGAAAGCCCTTATGAAAATGTATTTACTGAGGAATTTACACTTGCAGATTCTTTTAATTGGGCTGATAAAGGTTGAAATGCGGTTGCACCTAGTAGTTCTGATTTCAAAGGTCCGATTACGAAAGAAAAGCTCACTGAAGAACCTAAAGATCCTGAGTTGAAAATATTTTATGATAGGCTTACTGAAATAAGTAAATTTTAAATTTCCAATACGTACTGTTATCTCCAGTCAGACGTTCTTATGCGTAAATATAAACCCTATAAGATATCTGCAGGCGATAGGCCATGAAATGTGCGGACCACTAAAAGCTGCTTATGTGATTAGATTTAAGCATATATTACAAACAGCTATTTCAAAAGCCCATAACCATTTGTGTAAAGTTTAGACTAAAATGAAAGAAAATTTTGATAAAGTAAATACCACTAAAGTAAGAACCTTTAATTAGAGTGATTTAGTTTAGTATTGTCAATTATGTAATTGAAACCCCTAAGAGCCACAGCGTCATTTACATTTACACGTGAACCTCCTGAAAAATTATTATGAATGGGATGATTTGAAGGAAAATATGGAAAATGTACGAGAAGTTTCAATAGTCGTGCCCACTTACATCAGTAAAGAAAATATTTCTATCGTGAAGGCTAATCTGATCAACTCAGAACTTTTATGTAACCCATGTGATAAAAACACTTCTACCCAAGCAGCAAGCATGGATTCTCTTGCACAGGAGTATGGTGAACCATTCGATAATGTACCTCGTCTCTGCTTACTTCTTAAGCCTAAGGAAGGAGCATGGGTTCCTCCGTCCCAGCCTGAGTCCTTGTTCATTACCTGTGGTAGTGGTTTCCGAGAGCAGTGGTACTTTACCTTGTGTAAGGACTACAGGAAGACCAATGAAGCTGCCTTTGTGTCCACTCCTATGCATGGGCATCGGCTTTGACAACTTTTGGAAGGCATGCTTTCGTGATCGTGGAGGCTACTGATCAAGGAGTTGAAACGATTCTGCAGACAGTGATGTGTTCCACCCAGTGTTTTCTCGTACAAAGTAAATATTATCAAGTGCCTCACGCCACCGTAGAAATGGAGGCTTTTGGAATTGTATTGGCTGTTAAGATGTTTCCAGTCGAAAAATCCAGTTGAAAATCTCAGGGATCATATCCCGTTAAAAAATGCGAGTGTGAAGGGTGACAAACATTACAACGATTCATCATTAAGACGTTGCATATTAGAAGCAGGCACAATATCACAGCGAATGCACTGTCAAGTTTGTAAATGGTGTGGTCTGCACAATCGTAATCAAGAAC
>NC_051416.1:27353490-27353578 GCF_015228065.2 Penaeus monodon
ACACATATAAACTTGGCAAGCTTTGTTAATATTGATTTAATGTTTGAGTGTTTGCCGTAAGGGGTCGCTTTAAATCTCCCTTCCGGTA
>NC_051416.1:27353599-27353734 GCF_015228065.2 Penaeus monodon
GGGGGGGAGGTATTATATGAACCCATTTCTAATTAACGAAGTAAGTTGCCGTATAATTGTCAGCGACGGCTGACAAACCTATTTGCTTGCTCGTCTTGCTACCGCCCCCCCCCCCACCCCTTTGGCTCGTATTTC
>NC_051416.1:27354659-27354999 GCF_015228065.2 Penaeus monodon
ACGATGACTTTTTACTTTTGTCTGAGCGGATTTAATCTTAATTTTCCGGCGCCTTGTCTAGTTCTTGAGCCGTGGTATTATAAAACGGAACGAAAGAAAAACTATTTGAATGATAATAAAAAAGCATTAATAATAATGAGAAATACAGGAGATTTACTTCAGAGCTTTTTTTTAAAGTAAATATCTTGTTTCTTTTATTGTGTCCAAAGATAAAAAAAAAGGTGGTATACCTGTGAATACCATTAGGATATGTACTACTTTTCTGACAAATTTAGTTAATGTTGTTTAGTTATTACCGAAACTAAGCAATTAAATAGACGCATTTGGTTATTGACGTTTA
>NC_051416.1:27355193-27355394 GCF_015228065.2 Penaeus monodon
ATGCTGGAAAGAATAATGATAGTAAATGATAAAGAGAGAAAACTTTACATCTGCCAAATAATAAAAAGGTGATAAAGAACAGCGTAACATTTTCCCAACATTATACGGTGAAAAAAAATACAACCCAACAACATTGTCCCACACAATCCTCTCTCTCCCTTTTGAAACTCGGCACACGGAATTTCCACCTCGGATGTCTCC
>NC_051416.1:27355431-27356297 GCF_015228065.2 Penaeus monodon
GTGTTGAAGATATTTTCAGGAGAACACCGCGGGAAGAAATGACAGCTTCTCAAGATCTTTTCGTCGTTAAGGGTCACATTATTCCTCCACGTTGGTCGCTCTCTCTCTGTTCATAGAAGAGAGGAAACACACACTTATGTATTAATAATGGAGCGTTGTGCGCTTTCTTTCTGGAGAAGGCGGAAAATTTTCTTCTGAGAAAGAGAGATTTTGATTCCTCAAGCGTTTCGAAAAGGGACATTTCTGTTTTGAACGAAGATCTTCTGGAGTGAAATAAACATTTTGAACATCAATTTAATATCATTTATTAATTTTTTGCTTCTTCGTCATCATCTCCTTTATGTCTTTAGTATCAGGATTCAGTACATGTTTGTTATATGAGGTAGAAAATATGGCCATGCATTTATCTTAATGTATATACGTCAGATCTCTGCTTTTCATTCCCCGCAGAATCATTTGCATATTTAATTGATATTACATTGAGTTATCATTTCAACCCTTGGTTCATCAATCAATCTTTTTTTCATTAACTAATAACGTCGCTTAGAGCTAAACTGAACAACATATCTGACGAACTATTGCATAATAATTTGCGGATGGAAACATTTGTGAAATACATGAAGATACCTCTGAACGTTATTTACCGTTGATTAATTGCCATAGCGCTTTCTCTCCACCAATAAGTTATTTCCATCGGAAATTAACAGCGGGCGATCATGCAACTCTTGATAGGATTTTGATAATGCGGATATACATGTGATTAACATGGCTGCCCGTTTCAATGTATTTGGAGCCAGTCAATCACCATGCGATTATTGTTGCTATGATTCTCATTGTCATCACCATCGTTACTGTTGTTTTTATGC
>NC_051416.1:27356384-27356699 GCF_015228065.2 Penaeus monodon
TAACCTCTTATTTCAGTCTATTCGATTGCCTGTTGACGTTCCTATCTGTCTCCCTTCAGTTCCTTCTCTCTTCCTCTCTTTCTCTCATTATCTCTTCCTTATTCCCCCTTCCTGTCACCTCTCTCATCTTATCTTTCGATTTTGTGTAGTGCATATAAGTGGCAGTAATTAGTAATTAGTTCTATATCTATTAAGAGTAGCCTTTTGATCATTCAAAAATGTCACTGGAACAATGGGTTTAATAAAGAGAAAAAAGTATTATTACAGTCTAATACTAATTACGAAAATCATGACATTTAGTGATAATCTTGATCT
>NC_051416.1:27357354-27357782 GCF_015228065.2 Penaeus monodon
CCATATTCATGAATAATCCCACACGTAAAACTAATCATGATTACAATGAAAATCATTAATACAAGACTTTAAAATAACTGCAATAATAGCAACGATAACAATGGCAATACTAATCATAAACACCATGTGCTGAAATGCTAATAATGCTAATAATCAAAATCCCTGCCTCTAAGCGAAAGGCATAGAGAGCGGTTGGGTGCGCATTCGTGTTTCGCAATAATCTCCAAACGCTCCAGAAGCACCAACAATTAGACTTGGTGTTATGGCATCGATGAGGACATTGCGTTTCCTAGAATTCTTGGACATATCTGAAGAGGGAAGCCTTAGCTGTACATTCTATCAAGATGAGGGAATATCAGTATAAGGAGGGGAAATGCACGCAGGTACGCACCAATATTACATTTCCGTGATCATTTTCTCCCTCTAGT
>NC_051416.1:27357815-27358093 GCF_015228065.2 Penaeus monodon
GTGCATATTTCTCATTCGTTATCTCGCCTTCATTAGTCAGTCCCGATTTGATATCAGCTTCGGAAATTCAGAAACGACACAATATCGAGATGGAGCAGACAATCAGGATTTTAAGAGGCCGACGGAGCTGTGGTTACCAATCTGTTTCCACGGAGAAGGATCGACTCTAGCTGCTATGTAAACAAAACTACTATTGCGTGTTTGTATTGCGCGCCAGGCAAATGTTGGACTGGCACAGTTTGAGGCTTCATGTAAGGGATGTAAATATGTACAAAGGC
>NC_051416.1:27361117-27361192 GCF_015228065.2 Penaeus monodon
GGTCGAAGGAGGAGGGGTAACCAATGTAAACCATTCCTTACATTAATTTCGCTCAACTTTGACCATCGCCACGGA
>NC_051416.1:27361890-27362218 GCF_015228065.2 Penaeus monodon
TTCTTTGAAAAACAGATCTGCCTTCGCATTTCAGTGAGAAAGGGCTTTCACGAGAACACGTTTCCTCCTAAAACCGAGATTCTGGCTGAGCCGTATTGTCCTAATACTGGTTTAACCAAGAAGTTTGGAGTTGTTTTCCTTAAGATGCCTTGCTCTAAGTGTTGGTTTCGCTTCCACTTGATGTTTTAAACTAACAGCGTTCTGACTGATAGTTCCCTAGCCACACCACACGTGGCGGGCAGGTATCTTCTCCCTGCACCCATCCTTGTATTTTCACATCAGGTTGCGCTCGTTATCTGAACAATTTCCATTGCTGTTGCATGCCTTC
>NC_051416.1:27362431-27362898 GCF_015228065.2 Penaeus monodon
AATATCGGAAAGACGTACATGCATCCCGACAAATACATCAAAGGGATTCGTATAAAAAGCAATGAATGGCACAACGTTTAAAAAAGCAAACAAAATATTTTGTGTCCCCGATTTTTTATGTCAACATTGCCTTTTCAACACAGTAAACGTTTTCGTGAGTTCGTTTTGATGGAACTGTTTTCTTATCTCTGAAACATTTTTTTTTTTCTCTTTTCTTTAGTTGTGTATTATTCATTTTACATGATGCTATTGTGGTACATTTTTTTTTGTGTTTGAGGATTTATGTGCATAACGTCGGCCTCTCAAATAAAACAAGTAAACGCTCTCTGAAGTACAGTACGTTCGCTTCACTCGAGTCGCATTGTACATATGCACAAAAGTGTACGTGGTGCTTTCTCAAGCTCCAAAGCGCCTGTTGATGAAATGTGCAACTTGTTTTAAAAGAAACATTATGGTACAGAGGCTCT
>NC_051416.1:27363158-27364041 GCF_015228065.2 Penaeus monodon
AAGGAAAAGAATTTCATACCAATAACAGTTCCAATTTTCTATAAGAAACCATTTAACTTCATCCTTGAATCGAACACCGAACTGGATCCCGACTAAACCTAACCAATTGGTTCCAAATCCCCAGGCAACCTCATTTTAAAAATCCGTTGCTATCTTTTCCATACTCCTGTTGAAAATCCAATATACACCGGTGAAAGCAAAACCATGGTAGAAATAACTCAGTGAGGCAAGAGTTTGTTAGAAAGGAGAAAGCTGTACCGGCTAGGAATACCTTGTCTTAAGTTGAATGCCACTGTGGCAACTACAGTAACATGGACTGAATTCAGGAAAAAAATCTTTAATACTTTTCTTTGCTACTAATCCCACAAGAAGGGAAAAGGTGTACGCCTTCTAAATATCATTAAAACTGACCAGACCCTTTTAGGTATGTATGCCTATGGCACACTACAAGCTATGAAAGGGTATCTCACACCATGGAAGATGCTTTTCATTTACTCAGTTCGGGAACTTGAGAGCTTTCTCCCCTTGTTTGAGGCTGTCCGAGGATATAATCACAATGGCCCCGCCTGACTCCTGCCATTTGTCCCTTTAATTAATGTAGCCACCTTAGACTTGTCTGGGAACAACAATCTCTCCTTGATGTTCAGACAAAGCATAAAATTACTGCGTCGAGAAGTGTAAATTCTGTAAAATATGCTGAAAGGATTTAACATTAGATAAAACAATTGAATAAGTATAATAAAAGAACAGAACCCCAGAGTGGAGTAATTAGCTGAAGAACAAGCACAGGTTCAGCAGCTCCCGTAGATTAAGGCTTCACCATCATATCACGGATAGTTCATCTCGGTGGATGAACTAGTGTACTGGTTCTACTATCAGAATA
>NC_051416.1:27364117-27364574 GCF_015228065.2 Penaeus monodon
GAAATGACTCAGTTGCTCTGAACATACATTTGAAGGCTTATATATTAAGGGATGAATAAAATAAAAAGTAAATGAATAAGCTGAATTTCAAGGCAAAAACCCGAATCTAGTAAAAGGGAAAATGTGAAATGATAAGAAATAGCATTAATCATATTTATCGTTATCATAAAAGAATAGATGAGTTAAATATAATTAAGTGATATAAAGCCATCAAAAACTAATGCAGCCAGCCAAGCTCAGATTATTCGATCAACACTAAGCTTCAGCTGCAAAATATTGTATCTAACTTTTACATTCCTTTGGCTCACTGCAGTTTCCGTGGTGCGTTCCACTGCCAGTAATAGACAAAATATCTTGTAAATATCTAGAGTACATATAAACAAAACGCATTTGTTTACTGTTTCTCTGCACTGGCGAGGAGTGAGGTAAACAAAACTTCGATGATATCAGAAGCTAG
>NC_051416.1:27364624-27364771 GCF_015228065.2 Penaeus monodon
CAGTACGATTAAATAGAGAGGAAAAGTGTGCTGAATATATAAGATATTAAAACTGAAATTAAGAAATTAAATAGCGATGTACTAGTTAAAAAGACAAATAAATGCTATTAGTTATATAAAGGGTCGATGAAAGGAAATTCAAGTAAG
>NC_051416.1:27365630-27365756 GCF_015228065.2 Penaeus monodon
TGCTGACCGAGAAAACATCACTGCACAGAGTCGACCAAGTTATTGCATCCCTGCCACAATTACCAGTGAAGGAATCAGATCCCCAACCAGTGTCGAGGTTGGCAAAACTTTGAAGCAGACAACACC
>NC_051416.1:27365921-27367363 GCF_015228065.2 Penaeus monodon
AGACAAGACATCCTATGACAATCATCGTAGGATATCGCTTATGTGCGTCGCTGGGAAAGTTCTCGCCAGGGTCATCCTCAACAGACTCATCACTCACATCGATGTGATCGCCCCTGAATCACAGTGCGGATTTTCGCAGGAGGGACACCAGCGACATAGTTTTTACTGTCCGTCAGCTACAGGAGAAAAGAAGTGAGCAGAATCAGGAACTCCTCCTAGTGTTTGTAGATCTCACCAAGGCTTTCGACACCATGAACCGGGATGGCTTGTGGAAGATCCTGCAGAAGCTTGGCTGTCCAGACAGGTTCACAGCACTGACCGCCTCATTCCATGATGCCATGCAAGCAAGAGTCCAAGAGCTTCGGATCTTTTCCAAGTGAGCAACGGAGTGAAGCTTGGCTGTGTTCTCGTCCCTACCTTGTTCTTCATCCTATTTGCAGCAATTTTGCTCGAAGCCTTTAGTGACTGTGACATATCCGCACTGACGGGAAACTCTTCAACCTGTGAAGACTCCCAAGTTAAGACCAAAGTGCTCGAGGTCATCCTTTGCGAGTTCCTTTTTTGCAGACGACTGTGCACCGGGTGCATACTCCCACGAAGATATGCAGTACATAACGGATCACTTTGCAGCTTCCTGTAGATCTCACGGTCACGGTCTCACGGTCAGCCTTGAAAAAAACTGAAGCCATGTTCTAGCCCTCACCATCACAGGCTGCCAACGTACAACCACCTCCTCTAATCGTCATAAACAAGACAGAGATCAAGACTATGGACAAGTATTGTTTCATGCAGCGAATCTGAATGCTGAGGTGATGCATTGGAAAGAGAGGTGTGACCTTAGGCCGACTGACAAAGTTACTGTGGCAAGACCACGGCATACGCCTCCCTACCAAGAGTGCCGTGTAGAGAGCTGTGGTCCTGAGTCCACTTCCATACTGTTGCGAGACGTAGACCACCTTTAGCCTGTACATTCAGCAACTGGAGCAGTTTTATCAACGATGTCTGTGGTAGATCTGCTACATCAAGTGACAGGACAGAGTGTCCAACTCCAGGTCTTGGAGAAGTACGGCCTCGCCAGCATTGAGTGCTTGATGATCAAGTGCCAGCTGAAGTAGACAGTACACATTGTCCACTTGGAAGACAATGGAATCCCTTTAAGAGGTACAAAAACACTTTGAAAGCGAACCTAAAGAGCTGCAACATCGATGTGAACTCTTGGGAAGGAGCTGCCCATGACAGAGCTCTTTAGAGACACCAGTGCATACAAGGCACAAGGGCTTTTTAAGCCAATAGGACAGCTGCCACTCAGGAAAAGAGAGAGAGGAAACAGCGTACTGCTTCTGTGGATTCTTTCCCGTGCAGCATTTGTGGACGTTCAAGTGTGTCAAAAATTGGTCTTCCTTCTCAGATGAGGACCCAGCTTGGCAAATGACATGAATGCC
>NC_051416.1:27368264-27368421 GCF_015228065.2 Penaeus monodon
AAAAAGTATCTTAAAGTCGCTACGGTCAGATTTTAGTGGCTATAAGCGAGGCAGTCGAAGAGGGTTCAAGTTGCTATTAGCGAGCGGAAAATGAGTAAATCCCTTTACTCGGGAAGCGAGAGGAAAAAAATGAGGGTGTCTTGGGGTCCTGCTGCCG
>NC_051416.1:27368629-27368733 GCF_015228065.2 Penaeus monodon
TGGTATTGTCTTAAAGCTGATATTATTATTACCTGTACCAGAATTTATCTTCCTCCTGTCTTAGCTATCATAATTTTCTATTTTCATCATCATTATAAATATTA
>NC_051416.1:27368799-27369074 GCF_015228065.2 Penaeus monodon
ACATCTGGCTTTGAATGAAGAGGGTGAGGTATGCGCGTGTGTGTGGACGAAAATCCGTGTACAGTACTTTCGGTCTGTTGAGTGGACTTTACACAGTGAGTGAAAAATACGGACGCTGGTTCATGTTCATAATTCACTTATTTCGATGCATTAGAGGGGTTGTCTGATGACATTACGTGGGGGAAGGGGGGGGCTCTATTATGCCGACGGAAAGGGTAGACCTACAAATGTTTATACAACACACACTCAAGCACGCACACTTATGCGCACGCACG
>NC_051416.1:27370777-27370948 GCF_015228065.2 Penaeus monodon
TTTAAATAATTTTTAGGGGATGGAAGTGGTGTAGATAAATAATAGATATAATAGATAGAAAAAGCATCACAAAATAAGCACTATGTAAAAAAAAAAAAGATCAGGAAAGAAAGATATTAAAAAAACACAAGGGAAATGCAACATTCTCAGTCGTTTTCTCTGGTGAATCGA
>NC_051416.1:27370991-27371100 GCF_015228065.2 Penaeus monodon
ACTTTTCTTTCTTTTTTTTTACTCTGTACTTGTTTGTCTTGTTTTTTCATGAGTTAAAAAAAAGTCATCGTGAGTTTCTTCTCGCTTTTGTTTATGGATACAAAAGACA
>NC_051416.1:27371319-27371436 GCF_015228065.2 Penaeus monodon
AAGATCTCTCTCTTTCTTCTTTTCCTTCTTTCGCGTTTCTTTCTATTTTGCTCCTCTACATATTGTCGTTTACGAATAAGCTTTGTCTCTATTTCTGGGCCGCCCCCCCGCCCCCTT
>NC_051416.1:27371593-27371685 GCF_015228065.2 Penaeus monodon
TTTTTATTTTGTGGTGTTTTTTTATGTTCCTCTCCCCCCTTTTCCCCCCTTCCCCCCCTTTCCCCCCCCTTTCCCCGTTCTCTCCTCCTCCC
>NC_051416.1:27371780-27371934 GCF_015228065.2 Penaeus monodon
TTCACCTCTTCCATTTTTTTTCGTCTTCTTCCCTCTCCCTTTTCATTACTTTGTTCTTCCAGGAAAATTCTACCTCGCGGAAAAACGGCACAAATTAGTGACGATTCCTTTTGTCACTGAAAGAAGGGCGGCCTCGCAAACACTCCGTTATTTA
>NC_051416.1:27374791-27375020 GCF_015228065.2 Penaeus monodon
ATCAAACAAGCATCTCTTTATCTGCTCGTCCAGCCAAGCCATAAGTGTCTGTTTGATCAAGACGTCACACAATGAGGGTGAAGCTCCTACTGTCTACGACTTGTGCGATCGATCACCTTAATCTAAAGTGAATGGCTAATATTGGCAAAGCCATCACCGCGGGATTGGCGGACTTAATAGAGGGTGTGAGGCAGCCCGAGGACGTGGCTTGCCTTTTTGGGGGATAGGT
>NC_051416.1:27375468-27375764 GCF_015228065.2 Penaeus monodon
ATGGAGAGAAAGTAGAGGACAGAAGACATGAAAGAAGGGAAATGAAGAGAAAAAAGAGGATAGAAGAGAGGAAAGGAGGGAGATGAGGAGGGAGCAAGAAGTCCGTGAAGGCAGAAGGGAGATGGGGGTGGACAGAGAGAGGTGAAGAAGAGAGAAGAAAGACTATAGAGGAGGGTGAGTGGAGGGAGAGAAAGAACACTGGACGATGAGAGGAAAGTTAGAAGGAAGAGAGGTAAAGAGGGGATTAGAAGGGAGGGAAGGAGAGGAAGTAATGGGATAAAAGGGGGAAGGAGAGG
>NC_051416.1:27376074-27376169 GCF_015228065.2 Penaeus monodon
CCATTACCAAGATTTGAGAAAAGGAAAAAAAACTTTCAATGATTGTTCTTGGGTTTGCAATGAAAACAAAAGAAATAGATAAGCTTGTGAAAACT
>NC_051416.1:27376933-27378192 GCF_015228065.2 Penaeus monodon
TGCAGAATGATGTAGATGATTCACAATATCCAAAATGTGATTTTTTTTTCTTTACTCCAATATGTTTTCATAATTGCCTTTTGATTGCATTAACATCACCGCAGTTGCATGAGAACACCGTTTCAAAATACTGAAACAACTGACTATGAAATACATCTCTGTTATATATGTATACATATTGCGAGCGCATGCACAGGCATATATTCCACATCCATATTGTCCATTCCATGATTTTATGGTGTTGCGTTGTTTCAGGACACATTCATACTTTTATATGTCTCTCTGTCTGCCTGTACAATAACATCTGCCTGTACAGCATCTATCTGACTGTTTAATTGCACTATCTATCTGCGTGTAGAACAATATCTATACATGTGTTCTTTAACAATATATTTCAATACAACAGTTATTTGCCTATATAGCACAATTATCAAACTATCAATGTAGTACACTGTCTTTCTGTCCCTCTCTGTGAGAGAGTTATCTATCTGTCTCCTTTAACGTTATTCGTCTTTATAACAGCTTATGCCTATACCTATATACAATACAACCTATCTATCGTAGAAAATAGTCTAGCAGTCTGTCTCTTTAACATTATCTATTTGTGTATCGGTATAACGGCCACTGTCTGTTTCTCTCTATTACACAGTCTTTCTGTCTCTACGCTTGTGTGTACAGCCTTTCCCCTTCATCAATTCCTCGCACAAAAAAGACGATTAAGATTGAAAACGACCTCTTTTTGTCAATTATTCCCAATTTCCCCCTATTTCCCTTTCCCTGTTTTTTCCGCATCATCCACGAGAGTCTAATACAGGTCGAATTTTCACCCTATTACGTTCAAAGCCAATCACTTTTCGAAGCAAAAATTGGGTTAAAATCACCTCGTGACATCATTAACCGCTCATTCCAGTCTGAAATCAAGCAGAAATTAGATCTTAAGCGTCATCTATGTTAATAGTAATCAACACATCACTAATAGTAATAATGACTGCATCAATTTGAGTTTGTGATATTGCCTCCCAGTAATGCAAATCCCATTTTTTAAAAACTGGGTTAAAATTTATGGGAAATCCTGTGATTTTTTTGACCAAAAAGGGATCTTTTTTTGATGGGAGATTTGGGGTTTACCCTGAGGGATTCTGAAAACACGTGTAAAAACCCAAAATTTCAAAATTTAAGCTATTATGGGCAAGATTTCTAAAACAGCTATGGGAAAACTTTAAATATGTAATATCATCTATATATATTCAGTTTGTGAT
>NC_051416.1:27378553-27379420 GCF_015228065.2 Penaeus monodon
CGCGATCAGTACCTTAATTTCAGAGTGTGAAATTCTGGTACATGTTGTTGTCAGTAACTGAGACGTGTACAAAAATGCAACGCAACAAAGTTAGATTTTGGACAACAAATATCAGAAAATATTAACCGACGCATGTATTGACACATTTCAAAAAATTACAAAACACAATGGTAGAATTTTCTACGCGAAGGGGCCATTCTTTGATAATGAGTATTTTATTATTTCCCGTATTCAGAAAAAGGAAAAAATTCCTTTTTTGGTTTGGGAAATGAGAAAAGCAAACCACAAATTAATTATTTTTAAGAAAAAGAAAAATATAAAACCATAGAAAAAAAGAGAGTTGAAATATTAAAAAGATTTAAAAATAAATGAAACAAACACAAAACACCAAAAAAGAATTTTGTTATTTTAACCTTTTAAGCCTTTATTTTTTGGGTAGAAAAACTTTTAAATGATTGTACCGGTTTTTTCAAATGCTAGTCCCGGCTTATAGGGGAAAATGAGAAATGACACTGTAACCCCTGCGAAAAGGGAGACTGTATATTAAATAATAAAAAAGTATTTTTAAAAAGAATCTGTTTTAAAAAAGTTTTAAAATTTAAAAAGTACTATATTTTCCTTAAAAAAAGGGAAACCCCAAAACCCTTTCCCAAAGGGGAAAAAAAAAAGGGAAAACCCGGGCCCTTTTCCCCCCCTTTAAACCAAGGGGGACCTCGGAAATTTTCCGCTTAATTTGCCTATTTCCCTTTTTGACCAGCGACCTTATACCTTCCCCCAAACCTATTCCAAACGCAAAAAATAAAGTTTCCCACCCAATTTGGGGGTAACCCAAACATTTATTATGTCATATATGTTTTACATGCATAC
>NC_051416.1:27379765-27379934 GCF_015228065.2 Penaeus monodon
TTATTTTTAAACAATATAAATTTTCCCCTATTTATAAAATCCCCTATATAATTTTGCAATTATAAAATAGATAGATAGATAGATGAAAAGATATTAATACTATATTTAAAAAAAATTTTATATAAAATATAATATAATTTTATATATATATAAAATATTTTATATAATA
>NC_051416.1:27380101-27380548 GCF_015228065.2 Penaeus monodon
TTTATATGTATGGTGGTGTGGGGGGTGTGTCTGTGGGGGGGTGTGTTTTATAGTATATTTATCTTATATTTTAAAAATATAAAAATAAAATTTTAATATATTATATAGATTATATAATATATATAAATATATATATAATTAATATAAAATTGTATTGAATACTATCATTTTCTATCTACTATCAAAAATCATCTAAGACGGGGGGGTCTAAATATCATTAATATAAATAAAATATAATTATAAATATAAAAATGTGTGTGTGTGTGTGGAAATTAATATTAAATAAAAAATATAAAATATAAAATAATATTATAGATAGGGGAAAAATTTTAGAAATTAGGAGATAGAGTATTGAAATAAGGATTAAATAAGATATATAGATATATATAAAATATATAATTTTAAAATATATTTAAATATATATTTAGATTTAGATTTTCCCTAAAA
>NC_051416.1:27380910-27381018 GCF_015228065.2 Penaeus monodon
AAAGAAACACACCCATAATAATTGTAAATTAAAATAAATATAATTTTAAAACCAAAAAATATAAGGGAAAATATATATAAAATTTTAAAATTTTATATAATAATTATA
>NC_051416.1:27382298-27382614 GCF_015228065.2 Penaeus monodon
AACCAAGTCTGTAAAATGTGTATAAAAAAGGGACAGGGCCCGGGGCCCCCCACTTTTCCCTTTTTCCCCCGTCGCAGCCGAGTTTTGCAAAATGCTCCGAGCGCCGCGGGCACGTGCGCGCGGGTCACCCTCGGCCCAGGTTTGCCCAGGCCCCTCCAAGGGGCCCTTTCCCCAGTAGGGTCGTGGCCTTCCCCCCCGCCTTCCCGTCCCCGCCCCCCCGTGGCCCGTGTCCCCCTTGTGCGGAAGAGTCGGGGCGGCCGTCCCCCGCCCCATTGTGCGCGTCTTTGCGTTCGGAGCGCTGGACTTTCTTTGTGAA
>NC_051416.1:27382639-27383154 GCF_015228065.2 Penaeus monodon
AAGGAAGGAAAAGAATACTCGTGAAGAGGGGGGAGTTGACGACACTTTGTTTTTGTGGAAAAAGGAATTTTGGCCCTTTTAAAAACTTAATCCCTTGATTTGACATGACATAAAAATGGGAACTAAGGAATCATAAGCCCCCATCCGTTTTAATAAATTTTTAAAAGTTTACATAATGAATTATAACCTTTTTTTTACGCAATCCCAATAAGATTTTATTTAAAAATTTTCTAAGCCGAAAACTATAAAAGGGATATAATTTATGAGTAAAAAGGTACAGAAAGAGATAAAAGTTGGATGAAACCGTCATAGATACAAGAGAACAAAGCCACAGAACCACTATCTATTCGCTCGCTCTCGGTATAAAGGGGCCCTCTGAAAAACATCCAATTTCTTTCTTTGGGTCCCCCAAGAGCCTTTTCCATCCCTTTTTCCTTCCCAATCATCCCTTTTTGCCCTCCTCCCCCTAAACTCCCTCATCCCCCTTTCCCAAACCCCGGTAGAATCCTCCTTGC
>NC_051416.1:27383227-27383737 GCF_015228065.2 Penaeus monodon
CACGCCCACACCCCCCGCCCAAAAACCCTGGGGGCGTCGGCCCCGAAAAGGGACGAGGGCGGGGGGGCCCGCAATGCAATAAAAAAACAGGGCAAGGAGGGAAGGGGCCGAAACCCGAGGCAAAGGAAAGGGGTCTGGGAAACCCCCCCGAGCGCGGGCATCCAGCCCCGGGCCCCGCATAAGAAGCGGGGCCGAGGAGTCCGGGGAAAAAAGGGAAGGGGAGAATAAGGATAAAAAAAAGGGCCCCAAAAAGGGGAAAGGAGAACGCAGAGGGAGAAGCACAACCTGAAGGTGACGACGAGGAATACCCCTCCCCGCCTGACCTCACCGAGAAACAGAAGACGATCATTAAGGAGTCGTGGAAGGCCCTGGAGGCGAACGTGGCGAGAGTCGGCGTCGTCCTCTTCATCAAGTGAGTGCAGCTTCGGGCGCAGGTCTTTCTTTATACGCCCCAGCAAAAATTTTAACATGCAAGCCCTACGTCTCTTTTGTGTTGGGGGGGTGTGTTGG
>NC_051416.1:27384813-27385113 GCF_015228065.2 Penaeus monodon
GGATGTTTCTATTCTTTCCGACGTCAGGGAACAAAGCCCAAAAAAGTATTTTAAAAAGGGGGTTCTAAAAATAACCTTAAAAACCCCAAAACATGTAAAATTTAACATTTTAAAAATATTTTTAAAATAAAAATCATTTTTTATTTTTTTTCCCCAAAACCAAGATATTTACAAGGTTTTTTTTCAAGGTGGGAATAAAATTTCCCCCTATTTTTTACCCCGGTTTTTGAGAGTGAAACCCCCAAAAAAAAAATGGAGGGCCAGATCTTTTACAAAAAAAAGGGAGGAAAAAAAAAAACT
>NC_051416.1:27385226-27385342 GCF_015228065.2 Penaeus monodon
AAAGATTTAAAAAGAGACGGTAGGTTTGAGAGAAAGGAGAGAGGGAGCGCGAGATTTAGAAAAAATATTTGGACATTACTTTTTTACAATCTGGTTTGTTTCATATCTGGGGGAAA
>NC_051416.1:27386095-27386247 GCF_015228065.2 Penaeus monodon
GAATATTAAATAAATTTTAAAGATATTATAATAGAAAATAAGATTTTTATATTAAAAATATGTATTTTATATATTCACACACAAATATATTTTAATAATAAATTTTAATAATATTAAATTATAAAAATTTATATATATATAAAATCTAGGGG
>NC_051416.1:27387125-27387656 GCF_015228065.2 Penaeus monodon
TTACATTTTTTTCTTTACCCTTCTCATATTTATTAAAAGCGGGATAGAGGATTATCTTCAAATAGCCATACGCCTTACCCTTCAAGCACGTACATCAGCAAAGCAGGATAATGGAGCCAGTACCCATTACATTAATGAAATGATAATCTTTCCTCTTGTCGATTACCCAGCGAAGAAAAGTCGAAGTGCCACTTAGAATAATGAGGTATACAGGGCAACAAAAAAGTCATCCCGCGCGTCTTTCAAAACCTTGCAGAGAAGTGCAACGTCGGGTTTCATTTATTTAATAAAGTCACCGAGGGGAGGGAAACCCCCCCCGTGGGGACCGGGTTTTTCACTTGAACCCTCTTTAAGCAATCTCTTGAACTTGGGGAAAAACCCCCCACAAAAAAGAGAAACGATGTTTTTTGTTTAACCCCCTGGGAATAGGGGCAAAGGGATAGAACGACTTTAAGAATTGGGGCCCAGAGTTTAGTTAGAACAGGGCTGTGGTAGATGCAAAGGGGAAAACGGGGAGATAGGGCATCCCAC
>NC_051416.1:27388127-27388674 GCF_015228065.2 Penaeus monodon
GGGAATGATGGAGGATGCGAAAGAAAGACTAAAAAAAATACAGACGCATATATCTGTTCGTTTTTGGATGTTTATGTGAATGCCTGTGAACATTTGTTTGGATTCCAAATCCTATTCGTACCGAGATACCCGCGTAAAAAAGAAATGAAAAAAAACATCGAAAAAAAACTTTTGAAAAAGAAACCTCACGAAAATCTCCATAAAAAAGTACATATTAGAAGGTACAGAAAAGAAGACACATAAAGCAGTCCTCGAGGTAAAGAGAGTCTGAGGCAATTAAGACGAAGAAGACTTAAAGTTCGAGAGTTAACTGTTGCTCTCTGCAAGTTGTTATAGTTGTGAAGAAATCACGAAAGAGGGTTGTCGTAAATCTGTCTTCTGTTAAATAACGTCTGTGTCTGTTAAAAAACGGTTAATGTTCTTGTTAATATCTGCGGAGCGTTTTATACCCTAGGTCTCCTGAATTTTAACGAAAATACATTAAGTGTATATTTCGCCTTACATCTATACAAAAAGTTTTAAAGCACAGGGACATTAGGCTGATTGT
>NC_051416.1:27393495-27393818 GCF_015228065.2 Penaeus monodon
CTTTGATTCTCCCCTTGTTTTCTCTAATTCCTTTTGCCTTTTTCTCTTTGGTAAGATGGAATTAATCTCGAGGGTTCGTTGCGAAAAGATAATTCATTAGGATTATGCATTTTTCATTTCATTGGATCTGCTATTCATTTTTTCCAAAATTACACTCTCTGAAAAAAATATATTTTTATTAACAGGGTTTCTCTGTAAAACCTCACAATCATTACCTTCCGTTAGCATATAAGTGATTTTCATGAAGCTAACTTTAGATTCTGGTTAACCCTCCAGTAATATTTTTGAAAGTAGGCCATATAATGTACCGGTCTAGTCATGTG
>NC_051416.1:27394702-27395109 GCF_015228065.2 Penaeus monodon
CATTGATTAACAGCAATGCAATTATCTTTGACGATCCCCCCTCCCCTTCCTTCCTTAAACGTTAAAAAATCAAATTCAGATTCATCTAGAAAGACTTTTATTTTCTTTGGTGACTCCCGGCTAACCTAACCCTAAAAGAAATAACAATCAGCAACTACAAGAACAATCGTAGAAGTGATAACAGCGATAAGACCTATACAAAGATCATGGCAGATATTTTGGAGGAATTTTGCTAAATATTCGTGATTGTTTTGATATGTATGTATGTCTGTCTAACAGTAAACGTTTTATTTTGTTTTGTTTAGTCATTATGTATGGCTGCCTATCTCGCTGTCTATTTTTATCTAAATATCTGATTATCTACTTATCTAACAATGTATTTGTGTATATAAGTGTATATGTGTTAG
>NC_051416.1:27395423-27395630 GCF_015228065.2 Penaeus monodon
CGCAGGCAGTTTTAAAGAAAAAACCTCAAATGAAGATCTCTTACCCCTTAGAAATTTAAATTGGATTTTTATAGATAATTATCATGCAACACAGGCAACAAATTAGTTTGCAAGGGAATTATAGACGTTGCTTAAGAACTGCCTACTCGTCGGGTAGGGTGGCCTGGTGAGTTTAATTATCTCGCCATGGGAATTTTAATGAATTTA
>NC_051416.1:27396043-27396151 GCF_015228065.2 Penaeus monodon
GTGGACCCCATAACTAACCATTCCAAATATTTAGAATCACTCCTCATCCCGGAAAAAAATCCTCATTGCAATATTTAAATGCAATCAAAGGAAAACATTCAAAACTAA
>NC_051416.1:27396436-27396898 GCF_015228065.2 Penaeus monodon
GAATATTTGATTTCAAGCATTCATTTCCACCAATACGAAAAAAAGAAATCAAAAGAAAATACGTTTACGACCCAGGAAGTGCTCAACTGCCCACTAAATCGAGACGGTCTCGTCACAGCAATTACCCGCAGTTAAGAGCCAGGCACTTGGTCCCAGTCCCTTGGAGACCCATTAAGGAGCTGGCTGCAGGAGACTTTAAATCAGATATTGCAGATCGAATTGCTGATTTGTCATGCACTTGCAATGGAGAAGGGGGAAAGGTTTTGATAAAGATTCGATATAGTGAGAGGAAATGTGTATAATTTGGTCATAGGTGCATGATGCGGAAGTAAGCTCGTATGAGAGGGTTTGTTGTAGTGTTGTAAAGTTTATTGAGGGACGTCTGCTGTGTCGTCATAAAACACTCTATGTACGTAATATGCCTACAGTACCTACTGCTATGTTATGTATGAGCCCAAGCTG
>NC_051416.1:27397094-27397504 GCF_015228065.2 Penaeus monodon
CAGTGTCAGTGAGTGAGAGACCGCGAATGTGTATCTGTGTGTATCTTTTTATCAAGCTGTTCGTCTCTATGTTCCAACGTCCGGGTCCGTTTATGGGTTCATGAGCGAGACTACTTACTCATACTCGTGTTTCGAGTGTATAAATCGCACATATCCCCTTGCGCCCATGCAAAATTTGAGTGCTAGTACATACGTGGATATGTAATAATTTAAGAGAGTGAAGTTGCTCCCCAACAAACACTTATGGAAAAGACCAAGTGTGAAAACAAAGCAGGGACAAGGGTGCCTCGCAAAGGTCTGAGCGTCCGTCAGGGTAACGAGGGCGAGCCGCATTGTGCATCAGGGTGGCGGCGTGAGCAAGAGACCTTAAAGCTGATGACCGTAGAAAACTTCTCATGGTCTGGATACAC
>NC_051416.1:27398552-27398838 GCF_015228065.2 Penaeus monodon
AATCTCGGTCCTTCCCTCACATCATCTCACCCACACGCGTCGCTCTGCAGCTCTTTTACCTGCAATTCAACGGACGTTACGCTCAAGGAACTCCAATTGATTCTGCACAAACCCCATGCTCTCTCCCATTCTGTTCCCTTCTCCTATTATCTTTCTTTCCTTGAGTTTTCAAATGTCTTCTTAGTTTTAAATTTTCTTCCTTTTTTCCACTGTTACATTGTGGAATTCTCCGGTACCGAAACGCCTTTCACCTTTTTGCTTTCTAGAATCAACATAAGATAAATAG
>NC_051416.1:27400368-27400556 GCF_015228065.2 Penaeus monodon
ATAGTGTTTTATCTCTTCTTCGTAAAAAGAACAGACTGGATTAACTGCAATTGACGTCTGAAAAAAAATTGTAAAATAAAAACTAAACAGTGGGCGTGAAGACTTTTTAAGGAAATTAATCTTAACCTTTGCTATAATTGTCGTATTTTCATGTTTATCACTTTTTGTGTATATTCATATTAATTCTC
>NC_051416.1:27400585-27401200 GCF_015228065.2 Penaeus monodon
TGAACCCCTTTTCACAGAAGCATCGTTAAATAATTATTATGATTAATTAATGATACACTCACATAGTTTCAAAATCTAAACAGTTATATTCAAATCACAAATACTTTTTTTGCCTTCAGCAGCCCAAATTACCCCTATCTCATCATTGTAAGTGTTAGTTTTGGCCTCATATCTGACAGACGTAACGGGAATCCTGTATTATTAGGCTTCAAAATATTCTTGCAGTGGTCTTCACTTTACTGTTTCGTATTCAGTTGCAAGTTAGTTTGACAATGCAGACCGTCGTTTCTTGCACAATCTTAGTTTCCTGTTTTGCTTTTTGAGTTCACCTTTTTCTCCCGCATTTCCGACATGATATGCTGACAGATCTCCATTCTCCGTTCTTTCTATTAAGTTTTATAACAGTGCTTGTCAATATTGATGCTTTCTTGGCAATACCGCTGTTTTTGAGGGATTCTCCCTGCAGAAGAACTTGAACTGAATCTTGTCTTTCCCTCCTGCTATAATGAAATGCTGCTGCTAGAAGTCATGGATTCCTGCTAATGCTTGTTTGTGTAATGGATAAAAACATTACGGCTTATCTACTTTACGAAAAGAACCTTAGCAGGAAGTATA
>NC_051416.1:27401906-27402022 GCF_015228065.2 Penaeus monodon
TTGGAAATAATTCACTTATATCGACAACAGATTCGTTGCATGTTTTATTGGCTCAGAGTGACAAAAGTGAGTGTTTGCTATTAAATTCAGTTTGAAAGTCAAATTCGATTTTCGGG
>NC_051416.1:27402306-27402632 GCF_015228065.2 Penaeus monodon
TTGAGTTGGATTTTTTATAAAAGCGAAATCGAGTAACAGACGACATCGCTCTACAATTACGAACCTCCATCATAACTTTATCGAAAGTCTAAACGAAATTCATAGAAAAAAACACGAAAACAAGCGAACAATTAGCTTTAACTTAAAGTTCACGTTAAACGAAATATGAAAGAAATTCTAACGAAACTTTGAAGCAGCATTTTTTCATAGGCCTAGACTGGAGAGCTTTAGACTAGGCATCCTCGCCCTCTCTCTCTTTTATACTACACGGGCCTTTAAGCCTAACCTAAACCTCTATATTGATTAGATTTCAAGTTCAATCAGTG
>NC_051416.1:27402663-27402973 GCF_015228065.2 Penaeus monodon
ACTTTGAATGCCTTTTCTTCTCTTTCTTCCTGTATCTTTTTTCGATTTAATTAGCTCATTGGTTTGTCCGTTTAAGTTCTTTCGTTTGATGCGTATTTATTTTTTTATTTATACATTTATTTATTTATTATCTTTTCATTCTCTATTCGTTCGAGTTTTAGTTATCAATTTTATCCATATGTTCTTCTATTCATGTGTACTGATAAAAAAGGTCTTAACTATTCGCATTCCTTCATTCACATATACACACGTCAACAAACCTATGCATTATGAAAAGGTGATGTATGAAAATGGAAAATATATAATGATC
>NC_051416.1:27403293-27403379 GCF_015228065.2 Penaeus monodon
TGACTACTCAAATCAAGGCACAGAGAAAGCGAACGGAATGGATAACAAAGCTTCTAAAAATAAAAAAAAACATCAAGCCCCTACAA
>NC_051416.1:27403437-27403628 GCF_015228065.2 Penaeus monodon
GCATTTTAATTACTTCAATCAACACCATATCGATACGCTATTGCAACCGCCCTAAAGAAAAGCGTCCAAACTGCCATGGTAAATATGTCCCCGTTACGTTTATGGGAAGCAATCTTTACTGTGATATTTTTATTGCTTTGAGTTTTTTCTTTTTCCGTTGACACTGTTTGTGCGTGTCGTGAAATTGGAAA
>NC_051416.1:27403823-27404103 GCF_015228065.2 Penaeus monodon
CCCATTTGGAGACAGATAAAGATAAGTAGATAAGGAGAAATATAGATAAGTAGATAGAGAGATACAGATAGACAGATCCGATTGAACATTCGACGTCCGAACGTCACAGAGTTCGATTAGGGCTTCTAGCGAGGGGGGGGGGGTGATCGTTTACTGGTGCTGTTAAAATTCCTTTAGTAGAAACTTGCACATAGGACAAAAGCTGTTCATTATCTGTATGCTTGGATGGATCGATGGATAGGGGGGGGAGGGGGGGTGAATGAAGCGATAGACAGGTGGG
>NC_051416.1:27404262-27404384 GCF_015228065.2 Penaeus monodon
AGCCTTTCCTTGCGGGCTATTTTAGGACCGTAAATATTTCCTTTCTCTGATAAAGGGTCTGGAGTCGAGGTAAAGTGACCAGTTACGAGAACAGCGTTAAGCGGAGGGTGGAGGGGAGGAAG
>NC_051416.1:27404523-27405423 GCF_015228065.2 Penaeus monodon
TACAAAATTACAATGTTACAAATTTATTGACTTAAATACATATAAAGCGCAAATCACTTCATATAAAACTCCTGGTCCATTAAGCAAAGCTCTGTTAACGGACTTAATGTGAGTACGTTATAATCAACGTCGGTTTTCGATATCCGATTCATATATAAGCAAAAATATTCAATGATATACACTATAAAGGCCAATATCCTCAGCTAATCCTTATTATACATAGTTCAGTACTGAACTTATATTTCATTTTATTAATTCCATGTTGAACGAGTTCCACAATCTAGAACCATTAACATAACATTTCGCAGTGAAATTCTGACCCGTGGAATATGAAGCATGGCATGAACTCCCTTGTATTGATGTTGTGGTTATCTATGGTAGTGACTGGATGATCAAGCAGTGAATATGAAGGAAAAAGTAAAGAAATATTGTGTGTTAGCGTACTTTAGTGTCCACTAGTTGGCTTTATGCTAGTGTGAGTTTGAACTTCATAATTTTCCAGATGCTACCGATATGACTGACCTTCAAGAATAATGTGAAGAGTCATCTGCTATAAATGCACATGTTGAGAGCAGTCAATGATGTTATTTTTATGTTCATAAAACAGTGTTCTGCATCGTTTTATTTTCATTGTAGAATTATACAAAATGTGACAACAAAATAAGATAAGTATCCTGGTTAGGTTTTGACGTGTAATCTCTAAAATTAAAAGATGTAATGACGCAATTCTCAGGTAAACCTTTTGCTGAGATTATAAAATGATTCTCAAATATTTATTTTTTGATCGTCAGTTATATATTTTCAAACTCGGACAAACAATTATTATTTCATTGTTATGTTTGAGATTCTCCTGAAATAAATGTTAGTATTGTTGATAGTTACCAGTACCGGACTTTGCAG
>NC_051416.1:27406424-27406503 GCF_015228065.2 Penaeus monodon
CGTTACTGCTGAAGGCCATATCAGGTTTCCTTTTGCTTTGCCAACTTTCTCAGAGTTGACTTGGATATTAGTACCACCT
>NC_051416.1:27406574-27406663 GCF_015228065.2 Penaeus monodon
CTTAGAAAGGGAGAAAGAAAAAAGAGAACCGGCCAGACAGAGCGTGAAGAGGAGATGACGAAAACTAGGGACTGAGAGCAAGAGATAAG
>NC_051416.1:27406688-27406954 GCF_015228065.2 Penaeus monodon
TATCGAAAACCCCGAACCACAAGCGAAAGACACAGGCTAGGCACTCATCAAAATCGCATATTCTCTGCACGTACGACATCCTATTCCTACCTGCCAATCTTCTCGCAACCGAAGACTTATGAAATCATTTCGAATCTGGAAGCTTGAAGCTATTCAATGACAGCTCATAACCAGGCCAACAGGGAGGTTGTTCTCAATATCCCTCCGGGCCAATAATTGCATAAGGCAATCATATGGAAAAGGAAGAAAATAATTGAATTCATTAT
>NC_051416.1:27406996-27407079 GCF_015228065.2 Penaeus monodon
TTAGAGCAATGGCTTGTTGGAGCTAAGGAGAGAAGGGGATAAAAGAGAGAGAAGGAACGAGAAAGTGGGAGGGAAGATAAAGA
>NC_051416.1:27407230-27407317 GCF_015228065.2 Penaeus monodon
AAGGGGGAGATAGTAAAGGATAAAGACATATATATACATATTGACAGACAGGGTCACAGGGTTTAAGATAAAGCAGAAATGAAAGTG
>NC_051416.1:27407875-27407959 GCF_015228065.2 Penaeus monodon
TACAATCGCATTCCCCTTCTCTTAGGAAGATTATCCAGGAACGGAAAGCAAATACGGGATTCTTATTAGTCCATTGGCAAGTAT
>NC_051416.1:27408000-27408125 GCF_015228065.2 Penaeus monodon
CATACATCTGTTGGAAATTAAAATTGCAATAAAATTACTGGTAGAATTTCGCAATGTATACCTACGTGTCATGCGGATGTAACATAGACTGTGTGGGCTTTAATCTGTATCTGGGAGGTAGCATT
>NC_051416.1:27408326-27408548 GCF_015228065.2 Penaeus monodon
ACCTAAAACAGGAAACCAGTATTTAACAAAAAGCAAGCATAGCGACCGAGAAGATAGACCTGAGAAAATCAACACCAATCAGCCTATCACAATGTAACATTACATTTTCTTGGATTATACACAAGAAAAGAATCATAATAAACACAGAACTTATCCCGGAGGAAATGTCATGAGTGGAAACCCGGAAAATATATTTTTCTTATATCTTGCATTTATATGTGC
>NC_051416.1:27408759-27408868 GCF_015228065.2 Penaeus monodon
CCTATATATATTCACAAACGCACAAAAGTGCCCGGTGTTTCTGAACTGACATTTTCCCGAAATTGCCATGCCTCCGAACAAAATGAAACGAACCATTTGCATTCCTGCA
>NC_051416.1:27408903-27409848 GCF_015228065.2 Penaeus monodon
ACACGAGAGAGAAAGTAGTCTCACACACAAAGGGACGGCAGCATCTATCCAGTGGGAGCAAAAACGTCAAATCAGTTTCCGGTTTCATCCTTGTCCTCAGTCTTAAAGTTCAAAGGATCCCGGCCCATTGTAAAGAGCACAGAGATAGCGATTAGTCAAGATGTAGTATGTTACAAATGTACTTTCAAAGGGCATTCGCTTTTAAAATACCAGTCTAATAATCTACACACACATTAGCGTTAATGAGTTTAATTAGATTGTACGGCTGCTGAGGTAACATCAGACAGTTCGAGAGTCTGTGAAATTGTGGAGATCTTGTCTTAATGGCGGTGGCAGTGCAGGATCTAAGTCCCATCTACGCGGACTCTATATTCATAACCTGCAGGCACACCATGCCTTGGTCTTTGCAGTGCGAAGGGGTTGGGGCCATATAAACCTTAATATCATGAATTGTAGTTTATTGCCGGATCCAAAAGGGGTTTGCTCCTAAAGCCACCGGGAAAAGAGAATACTGAAGGTAGGGGATTCCCTTCCCTACCCTTGTTCTAGTTTCGTTTTTGTCTTTATACACATCTTGTCTTCTGATGGTTCGTGATAAGGGATATTCTTTTTTTTTAGAAGATCAAGTATATTCCATTAACTTATACTAGAATGCAAGTACTGGAAATGAACGCCAAGGAGTAAAAAAATATATATATATATTACACAAGATATGATTTACGATATTTCGTAAGATCTGAAAATATTCATACAGATATTTTTCAGCATCATCTTAATTGCATAAAAATCGTTGGGTATTAAGTTCAGTCTTTTGATTCTTCCTAGTTACTACAGTGATGGATGAACAACGATTTCAACATATGTCCTTTTGCAGTCTTCATGATCAGCTGTTGATCTATTGGAAATGACAGCGACGAAAAGCCAACACCAGTAAAATCACGTCAG
>NC_051416.1:27409886-27409964 GCF_015228065.2 Penaeus monodon
ATAATGTGTTAACAAGTAAAATGGGAATCAGTCGATATATAAAAGAAAATTTTACTACTAGTCCGTTACTATATAGGA
>NC_051416.1:27410312-27410731 GCF_015228065.2 Penaeus monodon
CATACCTACGTTTATAGTATAATATAGGTCTCCTCATCAGTTAGGATTATGTAACTGTAAAAGGTGCCGTAGATACGCAGGAGTCACGAATGTCTTCCTGAAACAAACGCGAACGTTAGTGAAATAGCAGGCAAAAACGTTCCCCCCGAAACGTTAGCCTTCCAACAGGCGGATGGCCATGAGTTGCGAGAGTTTGCTTTTAATTATTCACTTAGTTCAAACATCCTCCTCTCCCCCTCCCACTGCAGTACCTCCACATCGCTATGTTGACTTCTAGGACCATCTGTTGCTCTTCCTTTATTGATCTGTTGCACAAGGCTTCATTTCGTTCATTCGTTCCTCCTCGTTCTTCCTCTGCCAATGCGTATGGGTTTTATGTTGGATTTATATATCCGATAAATTTGTGTGTGTGTGGGCAT
>NC_051416.1:27411044-27411414 GCF_015228065.2 Penaeus monodon
CCAGTACCGGTCACTACCTATAATCAATATTTTCTCATTCGCCCATTCTGTTTTTCTCACGTAATAAATATATCTTAGTACATGATCAGTACAAATAAATTTACATATTTCCCTCTTTCTTTTCTTAACATTCTCTCTCCATTCCCTTTTTTCCTGTCACTTTATACCATAAGAAGGTTTTATGGGGGGAGGAACCATGGCGATGAAGCCTAGCCTAATTGAGCGGTCAGGCGTGAATAAACAGACGGAAGAGTAGACTACAAATAAAGAGTTAATTTCAGATCTCTCTAATACCCCTTTTCCATTGTCTTGGCTTTACAGCCCTTTTATATCCTTTTCTTTAGAACCAGTCTGTATCTTTTTATTTGTT
>NC_051416.1:27411829-27412541 GCF_015228065.2 Penaeus monodon
GTAAACCTGTCATAATTTTTTTTTCTTTAGAAGCTTCTCACCTGGTTGGATTTCTGGCAGATTTTAAAAGATTTCAGCAGGTCCTTATGTCAGTTTACAAGAGCAAATGTGTCAAAACTCTCTCGTTTCTCTCGTTTGAACGGTTCTTATCGGAATATTTCTCCATCTTACACTTACAATAATCAGACGGACTCTAATCTATAGTTAGGTCATTTTCTTTTTCTTTTCTTTTAACCCATAATGAATTTTAACAAGGAAATATTTAAGTAAAGAAACCTAACAAACTATTACATGCATATTATATCATATTACAGGATATCTAATGATGCAAATGTCTTATGCAAAATACAATGAGATGAAGTAGTCAGGAAAGGAAGACCAATGTCCTGCAAATCAATATTTTTTGCCTCATATTTTCCGTAGAAATACATATCTACATCTGTCACAAACGAGCAGCTTGGAAATATGTTGTAAACTTTTTCGCAAATATTTAATACTATTCATATTTCATAGGGTCTTCTTGTTTAATGGAAACATTTTCAAATATGTGAAATGTGAAATTATTTAGTTTGCATACAGTTTGCAGATACGAACATAACTTTTAGCTTCAACTATGCTAGTTCAGTGATAGATAGAATGAAAGTATTCTAATTACAAATATTCACATGCGCATTTTTTTTATGCATTGGTACTTCACACATTCATAATTCCT
>NC_051416.1:27414977-27415194 GCF_015228065.2 Penaeus monodon
ATTTTTGTGTTATAGTCCGAACCTCGTGTATTGATCCTACATGTAAAAACTGATAAAGCCCTAGTCATAAAATCGATAAGGTGTTCCACAGTCGCTACACGTTCATCGGATGTGTCAATATAGTGCAAAGCTTCAAAAGATGTATTATTCAGGAAAACAGATATTGGGAGGAAGTTGATGGTGTGAAGTGTGTTGTTATGGAAAAGCCGATGTGTGT
>NC_051416.1:27415531-27415730 GCF_015228065.2 Penaeus monodon
ATTCGTCGTTTCGGGTTCAGTTCATTCACCTCCAGCCGGAAATGACGGAGCTGAAAGGAACAGAGGAGTCAGCTTGTCAGGTCTCTGGAATGGAGATATTCACGGATAAATGTAGATATACAAAGACTCAAGTACATGAGTAAATATAGCAATGCTACACTCTATAAAAAAAACATAAATAAACACTTAAATACACAAA
>NC_051416.1:27415785-27416022 GCF_015228065.2 Penaeus monodon
GAAAAAAGCGAACGACGTCAACAGTCAAAAAGCGGAAAAGAAGCAGGAGAGGGGAAAGGGGGGAAAGGGAGGGGGACGTGCTAAGGGGCTTTTATGAAAATATTTGACAGCTACTGTTTACCAAAGGCGAATAAAAGATGGAGAATTCTCACTACTTTGGACTTTGTTTGATATATTAGATGCCATAAAAAACGAATCGATATAGCGCCTTCAAAGGGAAAAGGGAAACTAACAGTG
>NC_051416.1:27416105-27416340 GCF_015228065.2 Penaeus monodon
GATATCCAAACCATGCATTATCAGACTTTCTTCTATAACACGTAAAAAATACACCGATGAAATCCAGCCCCCTGGTTTATACATCAAGCAAATATTTACAGCACGCAAGCCATACCTGCTTTCATAATGATATGTGTCCAGGGTATGTTTGGATTCGTGGTTTTATATCCTTTTCGGTACCACCCTTCGCAATGCCAGAAATGCTTATATTACTCAAAAAGTTAGAAAGTGTATG
>NC_051416.1:27416642-27416957 GCF_015228065.2 Penaeus monodon
ATGAAACCTTTCAAAAATTATAATTTGCCGAAAATGTTTAGAGTAGAGGTAAGCGCCGTCGGCCATATTCGTTTCTATTCATCGAAATGCCATTACATTATTCAGAGTGGATGTTGAATATGAATTTTAAAGAAGGACTTTCAAGACTGCATTAAATGTGTCGGTTCCTTTGTAACTTGGATCCTTTTGTCGTCTCTCGTAGTCTCTTCTCTTACCAGCAAGATGATTCTGAAAGATATGTCAATGATAGATATTTAATATTTTAATTAGTGATTCTACTTTATTCATTTAAACAATTCGAATCCAACTGATTCC
>NC_051416.1:27416976-27417241 GCF_015228065.2 Penaeus monodon
GTCCGGAAATGAGATTGATGGTTCAATTATCCTTTATCAAGTGAATTCATTTGAATTGATCTTTTATCTTATCCTCTTGTTAAGAAAGAAATTCCTTATTCTTTTGGCCTTTAGCCCGAAAGGAGAAAAAGACAAAAGTTGGCTCTACTGATTTCTTCTTGTTAAAGGTCACTATGTAGTTCACGGAAAAGGTCAGTTGGTCAGGCATGGTAAATTGATTAGAAGGAGTCAATGTGGATTCGTAATATATTGACTCTGTCTTTTC
>NC_051416.1:27418293-27418617 GCF_015228065.2 Penaeus monodon
TAAATAGAATATGAATATAAAGATTAAAGATTAGTAAGAAATGGATAAGACCTACATAGACCAAAAATAGATAAAGACCCAAATAGAAGATAATGGCGGAATATCAAAGTCCCAGAAACAATTCAGCTGCTCATACTAAATGGATCCTTTGTCCCGAAAATTAACCATGGTTAATGAATCCGTCAGTATGACTTGTTATGGTAATGACTCTAAAAGCTCAATAGCAACGTTAATGGTTACTTCATACGCCATGCACTTTCATTTCTCCAAATTTGAAATGATTTCCGCAATGTGACAAGAATTGCATGCATTAATATACGAGTT
>NC_051416.1:27418647-27418933 GCF_015228065.2 Penaeus monodon
CGTCAGCTATGAAGGTCGACTGTTTGTGTAATAATGAAAAAATGAGTCTTTTTATGATGGGATTGTGATTATTATTGAGCACAGCCGTGTGATATGATAATGGTATAAGGTTGGTAAATATCATTAATATCTAGCATTGTATTGATTGCACTAATGTTGTTCCTTCTACTACCTTTGCCAGTGGTACAACTACTACAGATAATGATAATAATAATGGTAGGCACTCAAAACAAGGGGAAAATATGCACACAAGAATCAGAAAAGTTTTAGTTCTTAACATGTTAAT
>NC_051416.1:27418960-27419951 GCF_015228065.2 Penaeus monodon
ATAAATTGATTGTCATTTGCATTAATATCTCCAGAGCAGAGGAAAAAATTTATAATAGTATTCTCCTGAAAGGGCTATGGTGGAGTTAATATATCTGGCTCTGAGGAAATACCATCACTGCAGGATCAACTTAACTGCAATAGCTTTAACTTTTATGAATAGGGATTTTCTGCTTTTATGTAAAGTGAGGTTCTTCAGAAATTATATTAAGTCTGATATCTTTTCTTATCTTATAACATCCCACATAATACCCTACACTTTTTATCTCCCAACTTAAAAAAGGACTGCAACTTCTTGGGAACTTTTTGGATATTAAAGTACTAAGGAAGCCCTACATTTAGATCACATTTTCTAAGGATCTTTTTCATAAGGTTAGAGACTAATATTTCGCCTCGGTAGTGGAACCATCAATATTTTCGTATTATTTTTTATTGTCGTTGCATTCTCCTAATCTGTTTCGTTATTGCCTTTGCGTATTTATCTAGTCACTTTTCTTGTATTTTCGAAATATATAATCTCGTTTCTATTTTATTATGTGTTGTCATCATTATAATCTTATTATTCACGTTATATATCTATCTGCATATTTTCCTATCGTACTTTTGCCATTATTTTAATTTTTCGCTCTGAATTTCCCAAGTAATCAAACCTGCAAAAACTCTCATCCACATTGCAGGATTTCAGATTGCAAAAAAATGGGCTATCAGATTTCAATATCAACCTTGCAAGAGTCAAAAATAGAATGTTTTCCATTTTCTTAATGTGTTTATTCATAATTTATATGTCATGAACAATTAGCAGCATGGGTATTTTACAAGGAAACTGAATTGAAGTTGAGATATAATCTTTACTAGAAATGAAAGAAAGCCAACAGTGTAATGATAGTGAATAAGAAAGAGATCAAATGCAAATTTTGATATACACCCATAGGATTATGAATGTATATTACTAAATGAATACATATAATTGTGCCCGTGAGTGAGTATGTTTC
>NC_051416.1:27420033-27420620 GCF_015228065.2 Penaeus monodon
AGCGGGCGCGTGTACGTCTGTATTTATTTAGTATTTGTGTGTTTGTCTATCTCTCTGCGTACGCGCGTATGTAAAACTTCAGTCCTGCGCACATGTCCATCTTACAACCTACCTGTATGGTTTCGGCATTTCGCATTTCATTAATTCTTATACCTTATTAAACCTGCTTGTAAACGACTTGGAAATAGGGTCAGCAAAGGCAAAAGAGGCTTAAAGGTCATACATCTTCTTTGCCTCCTATTTCGACCCAATTAACCACAAAATAAGTAGACATTTAAAAGGGAGGGTTGTCCTACATCAATGTCATTAGTAGGATACCATCTCTGAAAAGGTGCAAAAGACCCATTCATTCATTCATATAATTCCGCTGAATGATACACTCATTTTTTAAAACTATATTACGTCTATTACGTCATAAGTCCATATTCCGCTCTGCTCCCTGATTGTCGACCATCATTTCCCTGGCTTTTGGCTTCGCTCGTACACAGGGCATTGTGAAGCGAGGCGTTCAGTGATAAGTGTGTTTATTTCTTCCCTTTTTGAGACTGATTTTGCTCTCCTCCTAATCATGTTCCATATGTTCCTCA
>NC_051416.1:27421132-27421396 GCF_015228065.2 Penaeus monodon
CCTGCAAAGAAAATGTCAAAATTTCCTCGAAGTTGCCGGAAGCTTCGCCATCCCCTCCTGCCCACAGACTCATCCCGACGCCGAAGCTCTGTATTGCAGTCATGTCGAGCCATTTGGCATTTAGTGGTATTTGGTTGCTCTTCCGTCGCATACTGAGTGGGTGTCCACAATGCTGAGTCCAGGTCGCTTTTCACTGGGGTTCGGACGAGTGTAAATTCATTCCCTTTTTCTCTCCTTTATTGAATCCTTCTTCAGTGATGCTGG
>NC_051416.1:27422920-27423048 GCF_015228065.2 Penaeus monodon
ATGCACACACATACACAGTAACATTCATCACATGTCAATAACATATGTGTCACAGACGCAATGCATTCCTGGGATTAATATGATTTTATAGTATTGAGAGTGTACCGAAAGCGTATAACAGACATGGC
>NC_051416.1:27423189-27423463 GCF_015228065.2 Penaeus monodon
TTCAATCGTCTAGACAATATGCAGTATGCAACACTATGGAAAATATTATGGTTTGAAGAGTTTGTTTGCACACGCCGCAGGCAATGTTCATGCCTGCTTCTGTGGGGTTTCCACTCTATTGACAGTTTTCCTGCTGCTAAATGGCCACAGCTCCATTGAGAGCTTTGTCCTGAAAGAGATTTTTATTTGTTTGGGACAGAGTCTGTCAGCTTGTATATTCTAAATTTGGCCATTATATTTGTTATGTGATGTATGCGGTAAAGTATTTATCATT
>NC_051416.1:27423902-27424196 GCF_015228065.2 Penaeus monodon
ATATCTTGAGACTTACCTAAAGCAACTGTGTCTTCTCCCTAAATATAAGCATTAAACAGCTTCATTTACCTTGTATGAGCATGCAGATCTTATTCCTTTGACCGTCGAAATAGCCTGCATCCAAATTTGATTACTTACACATCCGGGTTAATAGAAACGGAGGATATTTTTCCTTAGATAAGAAGTGTTTCGAGACGGTGTTGCATCTGAAGAAACACTGCACGAAGGAGAATGACATAAAGTATCGATATTACATATTCATAGAGGCATTAATTGTTTAATTTACGTGTTGAA
>NC_051416.1:27424261-27425210 GCF_015228065.2 Penaeus monodon
ACAAAGAGATCTGTTTGTGAATTCAAATGTTAACATACACGTTCCATTTCTTTTTGCTTTACACAACAAGCTATCATTTCCTCTTGTCCTTTCCTAATTGTACGAGATAATTTTTTCATTGCCTTAAAAATATATACATCTTACTTTCTCATCTTTTTCTTGCACAAGATAGTTTTTCCTCTTTAGAAATCCAGCCAACTTACTTTCTCATCCTCTCTTTACTTGTACAAGGCAGCTTTCCTAGCCATCTATGCATTAGCTGCTCCTCTTCTCACACTCAACGCAGACTTCATGATTATTTACCATTGATCTCGCAGCATCAGATTTCCAGCTTTAGCCACAGCCAGAAATAACCTCTCAAGATATCTTTCCCAAACACGCTCTGAGTCATCTTCACTTTCTCATAATTAGTTTGCTAAGCTGTTGGCCCTAAGGCTTTTACGTGATATCGTTGTTTTGAAAGTGATGGTGGCTGTTGATAATCATCAAATGATTATTTATAGTGTTCAATATGCGCTGTCGTGGTTGGCAAGAGAGCGTTTAGGTCTTACTTATTTACAAGACTAGACTGTAGGCTTATATATAGACCTGAAAGTACATTTATAGCCTAGCCTATTGACATATCTGTACATTTCCTATACTGGAGACCCACTTGCCATTCTTCTAATTACAGGGCTTCTATAATAAGTATGGACTGGAAGCAGGACACGATAAAGTGTTCATACTATATGTCTCAATTATTTAAAGTGCTATTGGGCAACTTACCCAATGCCCGTAAGATAAAATACATGCCTTCTAAAATGGCACAGCGATGTCTTTATTCAACTTACAGAATTATAATAAGCTTTCTAAGCAAGGGAGGGATATTTATAAATCACGGGGAACGAGAATCTGTCGTTTGTGGGGGGAAGATATTTCTATATTATGAGACACGTCCTATAATCGTAAC
>NC_051416.1:27426231-27426619 GCF_015228065.2 Penaeus monodon
GCTATCAAAGTGTTAAAATAAACTTGATCATAGAATTTGTTGAATTAAAACATACATTGTTTTCTTCGTCACCTTGTAAACAGATAAAATATCCCCTATGCATGAACAAACCCCCGTGCACCAGTCTTGAACCATCTCCATCTCTCCTTCTCCTCAGGCTGTTTGAGACGCACCCCGATGTTCAGGAGGTGTTCATGCCGTTCAAAGGCGTCGACCTGGAAGAGATCAAGCATTCAAAGCAGCTACGTGCCCATGCCCTGAGGTGAGTCCGGGTTGGGAATGCTGGTGTTCGCTCGCCTGCCTGGGAATTGCCCTTGTTTCTGGAATTCTGTGGTGGGCTCACGACCCTATATCCCACCGTGGTAAACACTCTGCCTGTCTCCATGCG
>NC_051416.1:27426662-27426742 GCF_015228065.2 Penaeus monodon
ATGCCTCTTCTTCTATTAATATATGCATCAACCTGTTTATCTCTGTTTTGTCTCGGTCTGTCTGTCTATCTCTTTATCTT
>NC_051416.1:27426861-27427031 GCF_015228065.2 Penaeus monodon
TCGCATCCTGCTGTCCTGCGACTTTCCGATAAATGAACTTCATTCTTTTTCTTTGAATAAATTTCACATGTTTTACCTGAAGTCATGTTTCCAATATGCGTTAGAGGATGTGGTCCGTGCACTGCTTTATAGATGATGGTGGTCGCCTTGTTAGCTGGGAGGTAAGAAAA
>NC_051416.1:27428962-27429102 GCF_015228065.2 Penaeus monodon
ATTACAAAAAGCATGAGCTTTAATACCACTGCAACCAATATACCAGCCCATATACCAACACAATACGAAACCACCAAGGGAAACAATAGAACAGCCTCCCTTGTTAATAGATAAAGGAATTATCTCATGGAACCAGTACC
>NC_051416.1:27429137-27429348 GCF_015228065.2 Penaeus monodon
TCGTAAATACTGTAGAAACTTTTCGTTGTTTGGCCAGGGACCGAAACATTGCAATAACCAATGCTGCCCGAGGTACACAAGCGGACAAACGCAGAAAAAGAGGGGCAAAAATGTATTTTCTTTGTGAATTTCCAAGTATGTGTACTGCGTGAACACACTATCAATGGGATGTTTCCGTATATGTGTAGGTGCGTATGTCTGAGTAAAAAGT
>NC_051416.1:27430455-27430588 GCF_015228065.2 Penaeus monodon
TGTACTTCACCAACAGATTATGTACTGGTTCAATTGGGGGAAAAAATCAATCATGTACTTCACTGGTGAAAAACAATACGTCCAATTTTTCTTTTGATATTTTTTCCAGATTTAAGCGCTAATCTGTACGGAC
>NC_051416.1:27431207-27431320 GCF_015228065.2 Penaeus monodon
TTCTACCCTGGTTTACACAACATAAAAGTAAACATTGCGACATAATGCCTCTTGAGTTGTGTGATAATGGATATCCAATCCACATTAGATCCAAAATCAACACAACTGTTAAC
>NC_051416.1:27431610-27431988 GCF_015228065.2 Penaeus monodon
TTAGCTTGTATTTTTTTTTCTTATTCCTCAATACTTAAAGCTAAACGTATAGGTTTATATTATCAAGTAGCAATTATTAACCATAATCACCTCAGTTACTTCATTATCAATGTCATGAAAACTGAAATCTCAGGAATCTGAAACTAATCCCAAGAATTGATCTCTAACTGAATTATTTTTTGCCTAACAAAATCTTCCTATACCAGATGATAAAATATATTTTATAGTATTAAAAAAAAATTTATATATCGTACTTTTCGAACATATCTTATACCAAAAAAATATTGTTGGAGCTGAAGCAAAAAAATAAAAGATATTTATGAACATTCTCGGACAGATAATTCAATTTCCTATAATCTCCTGTTGTGTTCTTTTCCA
>NC_051416.1:27432624-27432975 GCF_015228065.2 Penaeus monodon
TCGAACCCATTAACAACACTTCATACCGTCCCTCAGCATTCATGCCCTCATATATAACTACCTCTTCACATAATTTAATGAGCATTCGAAAAATTCCCTCCTTAATTAAATCCACCGCGATATTCCCTGGCCAAACACTCGACATTGATTTCTCTCCTGCCTCTCTGCCTCCTCCACTCTCACAGCCGACTTCCCTTTGTACATAATTCATGGCCTGAACTTAACCTTGGGTGGAACATGACGAGTTTGGATCACTCGGAGAGAACACTTCGTATGACAGTCACATGTAGTAATTTTGAAGGCTCGTTTTGTATCACAAATGGCAGTAGGTAATTGGCTAGTGATTTTCAC
>NC_051416.1:27433110-27433455 GCF_015228065.2 Penaeus monodon
GAATATCCTTTTATACATTAATTATCCCTAAGACGGAGAAAAAACGAAATTGCCTTCCCAAGTTTTATCGAGTAGTCTGTTCTCTGAACTTCCATCAGTCTTGATAAGGACCTAAAGACTAATTTTACTACTTTTTTCCTTCTACATTTTAGTATATTTCTTATATTTTAATTCTAAACTATTCCAAAACTCAAGCTATACAGACGCTTACTTTGCAACATTATCATATACTTTTTTCGGAGGAGGTTGCCAGGTCTCCGGAATTCCATATTTCCCACTTTGTAAACTTCATGCATGAGGTCTGATTTCCCTAAAACTCACTCGCTGACCGAGGCTAAACTTTCC
>NC_051416.1:27434114-27434699 GCF_015228065.2 Penaeus monodon
ATAAATGCACTTTTCTTTTACAATGTCACACTGGCTTTTACACACACCCTTTTTAGCGCTAGACATTTCCAGGAACCTTTTTGCTTCAGAGTTCTACATCTTAGTTTTTGTGTACCATTTGAGTAATGTGTCAGTCCAGAACAAAGGCCTAGGACATTCGACTTAGAACCAGTTTAGAAAAAAAAGAGTTTTAGCGATATAAATGAATTGAAATAGGGACATTAAGAATATATAGATGGATTAAATCAGAAATGATTCAGAAATAATTAAAGTAGGTTTATAGTTTGAGTAAATAGATGTGTAGCTGTTTACATTCAAATAAAAGCAAAACTGTTTAATTTAATGTCTCACATTTTTGTAAGAATGCATGAATGCTAATTTTCTTTCTCTTCACATGAAATATTCCAAGCCTGCCACTGCCAGCACGCTTTCATGTTAGTCTTTACTAAGCTTTTAATGCACAGTCCCAAGACAATGGTTGGGGACTGGACGGAGATTTGAGTAAAATTAATGCATTGTTGGTTTTGCTGATATAACAATCGTTTCTTATTTTTTTCATTTCTCACAGTTCAACTTGGTGTCCAT
>NC_051416.1:27434732-27434968 GCF_015228065.2 Penaeus monodon
ATAATTTCCAACATCGAACTTTCATGACCAGAGTTTCCAAAGCGGAGGCTACATCTGCATTTTAACAATTTCATCCAAACAACGGTAGTGCCGTTTAGAACAGGTGTCTTTCAATGTTGTAATTATCAACTTATTTAAGACTTTTAAATACAGCGTAACTCACTATCTCAGCTGGTAAACTGTTTATGCCACGGTTCTTGTTATAGAGTCTAGGATTGCTAATTCTGTTAACAAGA
>NC_051416.1:27435424-27436105 GCF_015228065.2 Penaeus monodon
GAACTACAGAGTGATTTTCCAAATATAAAATACACATCCCGTGCAAACCGCTCATTACCTCAACTCCTTCTACATAATCAAGATTATGCCAACCACTTTCCAAATCTAATTTGTAAATCAAATCCCTGATCCACTAACTAAATTTGCAAGACGATTTCACGGAATTCTCTATTCCCAGTGCCCTAGCGTGACGGCCTATTATGAACTGAGTAGTAACCCTATTACGTGGCCTTCTCCCCTGGATCCCCTGGTTACGTAATATGAATGAATGCATCGGCTATAAGGCTGAGGATTCCAGAGGTAAGGAGGTAAGGCGGTGTTTTTGGGGAGTCCTTTGGGCTTTGCAAATTCGTCCTCGCCTAATTTGATGTCCCTCCTTATTGTGGTCCAGCCCGTGGAATCGAACGCTAGATCTCAGCACTGGCAGATGCCCCCGGATCCCCTCAACCGCAGCGGCGAAGGTAATCAAACGTCATAGTATGAATTGGTCGCCCCGTTAATTCCGAATTTCCCATTCACAGGGTCATGGGTTTCGTCAACAAGGCTGTGGCTCGACTCGACCGGCCGGACAAACTCATCCCTCTTGTGCAGGAGTGTGGGAAGAGCCATTTCTACTACGGGGCCAACATCAAATACATTGACGTAGGTAGCGGTGGCATAGTTTCTTCTGTGATTGCCTTT
>NC_051416.1:27437569-27437776 GCF_015228065.2 Penaeus monodon
GCGAAAGTTAACACACGGCAACCTTGGCCGATAATGTCCACCTTCGCTAAATGTGTACTGGATGTTATGTGTTTGGCCTTTGAGCTTTACAAGCACAGTAAAGGCTATAGTTATGTCGTGCTTTCATCGGGCGCGTGTGAGTGCGTCCACTACCATTTGGTTTTGCTTTTGTTGGGTCGGTGACGGGGAAGTGGGGGGGGGGGGGGA
>NC_051416.1:27439128-27439387 GCF_015228065.2 Penaeus monodon
TTAACAACAGCAACAAAAACGGCAGTGGTAATTACATTTACGATTTTCTCCTTCAGTGAAAGACTTTCTCCCTCCATCTCATTAACAGGAAACATTAAATAATGTGGTTTCAAATTCTAAAGACATTATTACTAACACCTTTGTAAATGTTTTCCAGTTAATATGATATGTCAAAAGCAGAGTAATTTGACCTAACCAGATATTTCCAGTGATTGAGTTTTGAATTCAGAATTCATGATGTTAAATTCAGGAGATATGT
>NC_051416.1:27440170-27441842 GCF_015228065.2 Penaeus monodon
ACGCTAGTTCACAATGGAAATTAGCCATAATTATCATAATATTGTTGGATAGCTGCAATAACGTGGTAAACACTACTAACAATGCTAGAATTAGCCTTTCGGCAAGTTTGGCTTTCTCTGTTTACTCTTTTAGTGTACCCATCCTAATATACCCCCTCAGCCAATGCATCTAACCCGTTTATCCTTTCACTCACTGTGCGGGCCAATATTCTCCACTTGCTTGCCTCATCTTCCCCTTAAAAGAGGAAGAAAAGCAAGACTTGCCTGATGAGTTCAGAAACCTTTTGATGATATATTTCTCCCATCTGATTTGGAAAACATTGGAACGAGTAGTAGTGTCAGATTTATTTATTTTTTTACTTGCAGAAAAGATTGTCATCTCATTGTATTTATATTTTCTGTGGACTAATATCTTATTAAACCTATACCCCCTCCCCCTCCAAGAAATTTAACAATTGGAACCCACAAATTTTCCGAGGAACTGATCAACTAATGTAGAAAACAAAAGGCCATGGCAAGTCTAGTATTAATTAACAAACCGTATCGTATTTCCTCGTCTGCTGTCTGACCAAACCTCTCCCATAACACATGCCATGACACTTTGGCAAGAACACTCAATATCTAATTACAGCATACTGACGCGGCACAACCCTCTGAAAAAACACATCTCCCTACTGTGAAACAGACTACTAGATTTCGTCTTTCCTCTCCTGTCAAACAGCAGTAGGTCAACAACATATTTATTGCTCCACTTGGCACAAGGCCCTCGGCCAAAGGGAGTTTTGCTACTGGCTTTCTTCACCTGCAAGATTAGGCGAGGATTATATCCCACGGAATATCGATGAACGGCCTGTGTCCACAGTACAGTATTCTCGGCGTTCTCCCCTGGAACAATTACTATAAAAACCTGCTTCACATTTTTTCAGAGGCTTGCGATTATATAGACGTGTGCATCCTCACGTTTTCTTGTGACAGTGACGCTCATCTAAGTGTTATTACACACATCAACCAAACTCTGCAAACCCTCACTGGTAATGCTGGTAAGCTGACTCGGCGCCCCCCCCCCCTCACAAAAAAGCTGTTGCTACTGTCTCGTTGGCTCTAATACGTAATAATCCTAAACCCTGTGCTGTTGGGGAAGAGAACGTCGCCGCATCAGTTTTCCTTCACCATGTTAGTGAAGACGTTAACAATACCATGACTTTCACCCAAAGCACCTCGAGTGATTGCCAGAAAATCCATGGGGAGACTAAGTTACGTAGGATATTTCCCCCAGCTCAGATCGGATTTCCTCATGAATGTAAAGAACCCATCAGTAAATCCGTTAGATAGCCCTATCAGACAGGCACCTCCTCAACTACAGGCATTACAACAGCGCAACGACGTAGCGTAACTGTTAGTTATGTACAGGTCTAAAAGCAGAACTCGACACAGGGACAAACAACTCGCTATCCCCCTCGACAGGACAGAGGTTTGCTCCTTTCTCATTCTTCCCCAAATATACTAGGATGTGAATCTACTAGGCACAGCAGACACAGTTGCATTATACCACATCATTAAACGCTTGCAGGTATTCAGTGAATACTTGTTGGAGGAATATGTAAATTTCTATATTACTGTTATATATTTAGAATGCTATTGTGTAAATGTCTGGAATACATTTAAGCCAAAT
>NC_051416.1:27442272-27442498 GCF_015228065.2 Penaeus monodon
TCGAGAATCCCAACGTCACGCCAAAAGCACATCCATCGCGCAAGTATTCCCTTTTATGGCCAAAAGGAAACTCTCAATCATGCATAATTGTCTTCCGCTGCCGTGACCACGTGTCCTTCCCGTTTGCAAGAGCGCGGGAGCGAGAAATGGCTTCCGACAAGATATAAGAGAAAGTCTGTATACTGTATGTGTGAAAAGTGGTTGCGTGTTTATTTGTATGTGTATA
>NC_051416.1:27442694-27442774 GCF_015228065.2 Penaeus monodon
AAAACCCTATAAAATTTTTAATATAATTACAAACTATATTCATAAAATTTTTTAAAAATATATTGTGTAATTAAACCCCT
>NC_051416.1:27442835-27442907 GCF_015228065.2 Penaeus monodon
GGGGGTGGTGGGTTTGGGGTGTGTGGGTTTTTGGGGGGTGGGTTTTTTTTGGGAAAAACCACCACCACCACC
>NC_051416.1:27443953-27444135 GCF_015228065.2 Penaeus monodon
TGTTCATGATGAAAAGGAAGCGAAATGATTACAAAGGCTCCCTCCCTGATAACCAGCCTTGGCGCAGTATCACAGGATGCTCTATAGGTTCGGTTCCAAGGCGACGCCCGGAAATTAAATGGCGAGCAATCTGCATGCTAAGATTGACAGACGATTAGATTAAGCTCTGGAGATATTCGCAG
>NC_051416.1:27444787-27445049 GCF_015228065.2 Penaeus monodon
TGGTCTGAATCTCTCGAAACGCAAAATCAGATTTTCAATTTTAGCGAGTGTTCGAGGGAAGGAAAAGAGATATTGTCCTCTTTAAAGAAGTTTCTTTTCAAGGTTTCAGTTTAATGAGACCCAAAGGAGACTATTGCAATACTGAAGGATTTCTAGCAACTTCTTTTCATGCAAATTTCAATCTTAATCAAGAAAAAAAGTTTTTTCTTCACACAGTTGACCGATTGAAAGAAAGATGTTGAGGGTTAGTGTGAATGAGATA
>NC_051416.1:27445442-27445714 GCF_015228065.2 Penaeus monodon
CAAAAAGTGTACTATTTCCCTTTCACAAATACAAACAAATAAGTGTTAAAAATCAATAATACCCCATACAAAACTGGCAGTCAGTCATTAATTTGTTTTTAGATATCTACACCGCCAATCCCAATTAACTAAAGATAACAAACACGGCCGACAAACACACGTATATACAAACAGTGGAAAACATTTCTCACATGCCCCGCAAACACCCCAAGCAAAAAGGGGGATTTGATTTCCCCGGGCATCGGAAGGAAGAGAAGGTATTTTCTGCCCCC
>NC_051416.1:27445797-27445867 GCF_015228065.2 Penaeus monodon
TTTTCGGACCACACAAACACACACCACCCCAATCTACACACACCACAACCCCCCCCCCAAAACAACACAC
>NC_051416.1:27446457-27446635 GCF_015228065.2 Penaeus monodon
GGGTTTTGGGCAAAATAGAATATGTGATAAAAAAAATATATTTTTAATAATCTATAATAGAAATATAAATATTATAAATAATAGATAAGATATATTGGGCCTTACCCCGGGAAAAAAAAGGGAAGGGAATAGTGGGCCCAAACCCAAAACTTTTAGCTGTTTTCTTTTTTTAAACAAT
>NC_051416.1:27448053-27448479 GCF_015228065.2 Penaeus monodon
TTTTTAAAAAATATAATTTAAAAATATATATATATAGAAATTTTTTATAATATATTAAATTAAATTTTATATTTTTAAATTATATTAAATATTATAGTAAATATTATACCCCCCACCCCCCCAAAATTTAATTATATATTAAATTTTTTATGAAAAAAAAAAAAAAAAATAAAAAAATAAAATAATATAATATAAATATATAAATAAATAATAAAAAGGTTAAAAAAAATATATAAAAATTATATAAAAATTAATTTTTTTAAATAAATAAATTTTTATAAATTAAATATATTTTTATATATATTATATAAATATAAATAGAATTTTTTATTATTTTTAATAATTAAAATAAAAAGATATATATTTTAAAATATATATAATATATATATTATATTTTAGTAATCTATAAAAAAATATAGCTTTTAT
>NC_051416.1:27448564-27448703 GCF_015228065.2 Penaeus monodon
CTTTCTCTCTCAACCTTTCCCTCCATAAAAAACCCCTTGCCAAAAGATCCCGTAGGGAAAAAATCGAAAATTTTTTTTTTTCCCCGTGGGGATTCCCCCCGATTTTCCCCCTTGAGATACAAAAAAGTCCACCCTTTTA
>NC_051416.1:27448810-27448896 GCF_015228065.2 Penaeus monodon
GCCCCATTCCCCAAATTTACTTCTTTCTTCTATTTTCGCTTTTTGTATTCTTCTAACCCTTTAAACTTTCTATTTTTTCGTCCCCA
>NC_051416.1:27448923-27449066 GCF_015228065.2 Penaeus monodon
ATCAATACGCTACCCCCTTTTTTTTAGAAATTTTATCCATCTATTTTTCTATTCTTTTTATATTTTCAAATTTTAAAAACTTACAAAGAAGGATATTGTCAAAAAGGGTTTCCCAAAATTTACCCGTTTTCTTGCTCTGCTTG
>NC_051416.1:27449337-27449535 GCF_015228065.2 Penaeus monodon
TTCCCTCCTAAAAGCTCATACCGAAAGACATTGTGAAAAGCCATCGAAACTGGGCTGTGTTTCCCCACATAGCATCTCTCGGATTTCCTGTCCTGAGTTACAAATAGCATCATTACTTTCGTATAGATTTACTTTTTTCCGGCAAGAAGAGACAAGGCCATTTAGATGACAGTCTCAGGGGAAATATCCTACTGGAGG
>NC_051416.1:27450527-27450663 GCF_015228065.2 Penaeus monodon
GTCTGCACCCTGGATAGGACACTACCCCGGTGCAAAGCTACGACACAACAGATATCGATTGTAGCCTCAGGCTCACTTGTGGGAGACACTGTATCAGCTCCAACTCATGAACCATGACTCTTCAAGACACCATTTC
>NC_051416.1:27451140-27451392 GCF_015228065.2 Penaeus monodon
AGAAATAAATATAAAAAGATGAAATACACAAGAAAAAGCAAGCCTAAAAGCCATTTCCAGCCTTCTTCCATTCAACAAATTGTCACCCTTATAGACACGTTCCATTATAACATATTCCTCACACTCGCCACCCTCTCACACACTCGTTACAACTTCCCAGCTTTCTCTATAGAGATCCTGTCAGGACCTTACTCGTCAAGTCACGTAAAGTCCTTTTTTAAGATTTGTTTTTCATCTGGCTACATAGCATAG
>NC_051416.1:27451518-27451742 GCF_015228065.2 Penaeus monodon
GTCTTTTCATTCTATAAAACTGGTATACTAACAATGTTTGAACTATATGAAATAGCGGACGTATCTGTGTGTAAGGAATTATATAACGGCAAAATGTTGAGCTCACACACGTAAAGATGCAGTATTATATTCCCTCTTCTTATTATTATATTATTGGTAGATGTTGGGGTGACGATAATGACGGGGTAGACATTTTGATGAGATAACCCTATCGAAGATGTATC
>NC_051416.1:27452142-27452394 GCF_015228065.2 Penaeus monodon
AAGAAATTTGGCAATATGAATAGTGAATACTGTAAAAACAACCCCAAAATAATGATCAATAAGTAAACAAAAACTATTCACATCACATTTAAAAGCCTTCGTTCTTTCTAACAAAGGCAGTTAGTGGAAGCAAAGAGAAATGCCGGAACTCAATTTTATGCTCGTTATAAATCTTAACATTGAATCGCAAAGCCGGACTTCTGATGAAATATGAGGATCCCGAGTGATTTTTAAAGATTTCAGACATAAAGC
>NC_051416.1:27452431-27452894 GCF_015228065.2 Penaeus monodon
AAGTAGAACTTTGCTCGGCATAACTAGCAAACAAACTAGATATTACGAAAAAGGAAGCGAAAAGACAAAAGGAAAGAGAGTATTCACGTTTTTTATCAATAGTTTAAAGCAAATAATTAATTTGAGCTTCATACGGTTACCACACAATGTCGGGAGCTTGATTTCCGGAATACTTTAGCTTATCCTCCAGAGGATATTAACGTAGAAAACGATTATTATTTTTTTCTGTTATTTATGGGTTCCGATTTGTATAACTTCATACTATTCATTTATCGCGTAAAGGCATGGAAAACAACAGAAAAAGAAAAAGAAAAGAAAGTCCATAGATCACGAAGAGGTTAATTTGGAGAGAAAAAGATTAAATGTGAGTAAAACGCTTTTTCATTTTTCAATTACTATTTTAAATGACTAATGGGCTTCAGTTTCATTTTCGATGTCCAGCACTAATATCCTTTAAGTTCTG
>NC_051416.1:27453024-27453479 GCF_015228065.2 Penaeus monodon
CACATTTCACAAAAATAATTAGATTCTTAATCAGAGAAAGCTGTCGATGATTTGATTTCTAAATCCAATTTATATGTGTTGTGAAGCTAGTGTAGTACAATAATTACTTTCCTTTATTGAGATTAGTTATGCAGATCATGTAAATCCACCAATATAGATAATGACGACTGTCAACCTTAATATTGTATAAGCCTTTTTTTCTGAATCTTTATTTCATTTTTCAACATTACTCGTGGTAGCACTTGGGAAAAAATGGAGGGAGTGCCTCGAGTACTTGGAAAATTTTTTCTAAAGGGAGAGTGAAAAGATTAGAATCAAAGCGGAAAGTAAAATAAAGGAAGCGAGCCATTTGGGTATTGTAAGTTCTTTGTTGTTGTTTGGAGATCCGGTGTTTATTATTGTCCTGAATTAATTGCTGTTGTGTATATCTAGGTGTGTGTAGAGAGTAATGCGGT
>NC_051416.1:27453593-27453944 GCF_015228065.2 Penaeus monodon
GTTGGCACCTATGTTGCTTCGTTCCTCTTTTTCAAAATTGTTTTGAAGGCGTATGCAAATTATGTATTTGCATACGTAACTGTCATAAAGTAAGTTGTTTTTTAAGCTATTAGTTATCCCACAAAATGTCAAGATTTTATAAAAACTAGTCGATCACCAGTCAGCAAGTCAGCAGTGAATTCAGCCGTTGAAAATCGAACTACTGAGTCGATATATCACTATTATTCTCTAAATGGTTATGTTGACTGATGAATAGGATGGCAGGTAAGTAGAAACATACATGGACGTATAGGCAAGCAGGCAGGCAATTGGGCAAAGTGGTAGTAAGAATGATTAAAGCCTCTACATGAT
>NC_051416.1:27454574-27454863 GCF_015228065.2 Penaeus monodon
GATTACTAGATATTAATTCAGCTTTTGTCTCTCCTTGCAGTATGTGGGTCCCCAGTTCATAACCTCCATACGGCCGTCGATGGAAGAGGAAAACCAGTGGAGTCCCGAGCTGGAGGAAGCGTGGGTTCTGCTCTTCCAACACATCGCTTACCTCATGAAAAGCTCCATGAGGAAAGAGATGCACCAGTGATTTTAGACCTACATCACCAACACAAGCATAGAGGGATAATATCGCGCACTTTCATGTTGTGAAGCTTTGACACGTGGCTTTGTAACTGACATCACATTC
>NC_051416.1:27454954-27455545 GCF_015228065.2 Penaeus monodon
AGCACACAGCTAAAGCATCGATTGTACTTGCAAGCTTGAAATAATCATTTCACATTGTATGCGTGAATCAACTGTGTTTAATTAGCGATATGTGATCGTGTGATCATTTTAATCATCACCTATTGATAACAGGGTATAGATCAGAAAGGTAGAGTAATTACATAGCTCATTTTACCATGTAAAGATAATATATTTGTAGGCCAATAGTGCTCATTGACAAACTGGCAGAGGAGGCTTCACTCTGAATAAAAAATACAGGATATGAAAAAGAGAAAGAAAAAAAGATAACAGTTGATAACGATAACCAGTTCATGATCTACGTAAATGAATAAATGACATTTCTTCATAAGGATCGTGATCCGAATTTTTAGACTTCGGAAACCCGAAAGAAGCAATGAAAGAGAGAGGGAGAAAAAAAAACAGGAATGCATAAAAAGTGTTGTTGCATTTTCTCTCGAAAATATACAATTTTATTTTTGAACTGGCGAGTTCCTGGTGGATCAAGAGCTGCCTTTCCCAGATTCAATGGCTTCTCATTCACATTGCCTCTTATTCTAGGGAAATTTCTTGAAAACATATCGACTCACCTTA
>NC_051416.1:27455592-27455684 GCF_015228065.2 Penaeus monodon
TTCTCGAAAGAATAGGCCAAAATATAGGGCGACCTTCAGGAGCTTTCATTTATAATGGGCCTTTTGGGGCTGTCACTCAAGACAAACGAAAG
>NC_051416.1:27455752-27455836 GCF_015228065.2 Penaeus monodon
CTGTTATGAGTGTCTGTTAAAAAAGGTACGAACACAGTAATTATCTATATATACATATATAAACATAATACTAATAACACAAAA
>NC_051416.1:27456536-27457926 GCF_015228065.2 Penaeus monodon
AAATGTTCTGAGATAGTACATTAGTACCAGAGTAATGTCTAGCAATCGTCCACATTGATGTCGCTATGGTAACATACGAGTGAATTTCCGGACACATATCATCGCCATAGAAATATTCCAATATATTTATAAGCATAACATATTCCATGAAGTAAGACAACAAAAATATTCACATAATGCAGCAACCAGAACATACTTTTGGTTCTGTATTTGGGTTTTATATCTGATTTGTCTACGATATGATATGATAAAGGAAGACTAACTTATATATGATGTAAAGGGTATGATACTTGGCAATATAGGACAGGTTTCTGAGGGATACAACTTCATAAGCTGAGTATAAATAACGAGCACCATCAAAGGCATAATTACGTATGCATACATAAATTATATACATTATAATGCAACAGTACAGACACATAGTATGATGCACTTCATCACGGGGATAAATAATAAACAGAAATTCCTTTCTCTCTCCCATTGAGGGGAAATCCTGAAAGAAAATTTATACACTCATGCCAAGGGGGAAAATGACCGTAAACCCCTCGTCTCTCTTACTGAGGGGAAACGTAGGTAAGAAAAAAAATAAATAAAAAAACGAACTCGAGTCATATTCCTTGTTCATGTGGAAAGGAGTCGGGGAAAGTCGTGAGTTTTGCCCTCGCTCACTTAGAATCTGGGGGAAACAGACTGAAATGAAATTGTATTGTATACTCGTTTGTTGTGAATGGTTTATATTCATGTGATAATCTATATACTGTATGGATGAACATATGTAGAGCGAATGGAATTCTATGTATAATATGTGTCATATTTTGCTTAGGAGATAACTCATTTGAAAGGGAAATTTTTGAAAATGTTATTTTTATTGTAATATCAGATTATTTATGTAAATGTAGAAGGCAGCAACGTTAGCTTGGTGTTTTATGGCTAAAATTAATTGTGAAATAAACATAATCAGAATACATCCTTTTTATTTATAACTTTATTTCCTGTTCGTGTTTTATACTGCACTATACATTTCCTTTCATTGTTTATATAACAAGCAAATCCCAAAATACCTGATTGCTAGATTTCACGGCTATCGGAGGGTTGATTAGATCTAGTTACTCTCCCGGATAAGTTTCCAGTTATATCAATATGAGATATTAGATTAACGTTAAATCATAGCTCTAAAACACATTGGTAAGTTACGTGATTTCAGATAGCACAAAAAAACTAAGACTATAGAAATTAGATGTATTTTCTAAGGGGGGGAAAGGAAAAAAATGTAAAAAAAAACGAAAATGTTTGTGCAAAAGAAGTGACCTGAAGAGAATCTTTGTTATTCCAAACTAAACTCGACCCAACTTCACCTTTTTTCTATTTATCTTCCAAACACACGAATAGA
>NC_051416.1:27459097-27459287 GCF_015228065.2 Penaeus monodon
TTGTTCTTCAGACACGTTACGACACATCCTGCTATAAATTCCCTTATTGTTTCAGGTGATATCAGAAAGCAGAATACCACACGTAAAAACAAAGCAAAAGAAATCCTCTTAGAAGATAACTGTAGACTCAGCATGTAATTCTGAATAATGGGCAGACAATCCATTGGGAAATCTCTCAGAATATAAATTC
>NC_051416.1:27459869-27461842 GCF_015228065.2 Penaeus monodon
CACCATTTAACTTCGTAATAATATAAAAACGGAGTTTGATACATATAATTTAGTATATAATTTTTTTATTTTTCTGTTTTTTGATATATAAATGTATTTACTATCATCCTGGTTGATTTTCTTTGAGTGTAGGCAAAAAAGAATCGTGGATGCATTTGACTTACACACAGTATCTTTTGTAATACCTATTATGCTATATTTGTCACGCTTTGTAATGGTAATTAGAAATATTACCAAATTGGAAATAAGAGTTTAAGTGTCCTTAAATATGACAATAAGAATCAAAATTATTACAATCCACCCTTGCTGGTTTACTTTTGATTTCTTCTTTGCATCAATCATTCTTTCTTTTTTCATGTAACGTTCATAAAACACGGATGGTTTATTTTCTTTCTCCAACGGAATGTATTAGTTTTTGCTCCTGTGATTGCCTGAGAAGGGAAGCGCATATACACAGGAAAATTCGCTTTCGATTCAGATCAAAGCAATGTGTAAATGCTGTCTGAATATTGATCCAAGCAACACTCAGTGAGTTGTTTCATGACATGCAGTCAAGTGCATAATATTGTATACTATCAGAAGTGCGGAAAATGATAACCATATGTTATTCCCTTGATGAGGCATTAATAACAGAAGGCACATTAAAAGTTTATAGATGACAATAGAAAAAGGCAGTCATAATTATGAATGTGAGTTGCTGATTTTCTTTATGTTATTTACAAGCTCCTTGTTTAAGGGGGAGCTGCACTAGATATATGTCTTTACATTCAGCCTGATTTCAGTATTTTACTGACTAAAGAAGGTGAAAGCGAAATGATCTTTTTCATTTCCATATGCTCCTTCATCGCACTGGCTTCAACGAAGTCCGTCAAGACGATTATAATGATTTGATTTCTTTATCATTTTACAACTTCCAGTATTCCATTATTATTGCGAATTTTCTTCCGCTTGAAACGGAGACTCTTCGCCTGATCTGGATATGCAATTTTCCAGTTACTAAAAACATATTCCTCGGAAATTATGTATCTTTAGGTGGTAAGACTATTGATGATCAACAAGTTAACAAGTAAATACAGTAGTTTTATTACTAAACGAAATAGACTTTTCAGGGATTCTATGAGCAGCTTCTTTTTTTACATCCCCAGAAACAATACAATAGAACAACAAAATCCAGCGCTCTCTGCAGCCCACGTAAACATCCCTGAATTCTTTACGCCCCCATCAAAAATGCCCCCATTGTAAAGCTGTGGCAATTTCCACCGGTATTTGATCATACACCAGAAGCAATATGTTCAACTAAACTTTATTCCAGAGAACGAGAGAGAAAAACAGTCTGAAGTGAACTCGTCTACTCTATGTTAAACAAATAGTTTAATTAAAATGATCCGTACGCTGCGCTTGTAAACGAGAGTAGTGAAAAATAAATTTCTTTTCCTTTGTATTTAATTATTCAGCTGTTTCCTAGAAGTTCCACAAGTAAGGAAGTAAAATAGAAATTGAAGGTGGAGGGAATGAAACTTGTTAAGGCCTGTGGATTTTTGTGAATACTTTTTATCGAGATTCCCCCACCCCCCTTTCTTTCTTTATAACATAATTTTTAAAATTTCTTTTAAGTCTTCAGCACACCAATTTCTGTTTTTTTTTTTTTTTCGCCATTACCTCAATCTTTTTTATTTTCTTTCTTTTTTATCGTAGTTCTTATTTTTATGTCGATATTTATTGAGTTGTTTATATATTTCTCTAATTCACAACGGCGTGAATAAGAGAAACCATTCATACCTGACTTTAATAAAGCTTGGCAAAATTTTTCAGATTGGCCAAGTAAAAGACCTCGAAAAGAGGTAACTTAACGAGCACAATCGGATTGATATCAAACTTAAGGTTGCCTCGAGATTCAAGTTATGTTGTTGTCTTTTTTCTTGACACAAGCGAAAAGTTAAGATAGAAACAGCAGATAAACTTTTCCCTTCTTT
>NC_051416.1:27462052-27462232 GCF_015228065.2 Penaeus monodon
TAAATCGCACCGAAATTCCTCTAAAGAACATGGTTATTATCTTTTTGAAATTAACACTGACATGCATACCAGCTGATTACCCAAACATTGCATAGGACTAATTATATCCAGCATCTTACTGTCATATTATCATATACGATTATATAAGTGACATGCCAACATCGATTCTTGAATTTGCTA
>NC_051416.1:27462276-27462616 GCF_015228065.2 Penaeus monodon
ATGACGTAACAATGCATGCAGATTGTGTACGAACAGATTTTCAATAAATATGTACGAACAGATTTTCAATAAATATGAACGAACAGATTTTCAGGAAATATGTACGAACAGATTTTCAAGGGATCTTTACAAATGTAATTGCGAATATCATTAAAGGACGAAATGTTCAGTCGACACACTGCTGCAGGAATAATCATTTAATTATAATATCTATACTCGACCTGCAAAGGAAAAAGTGACACAATGGGCATTACATATCAACACATGGGTAAATAGCCTTGCTAGCAACCCCGCATTCAGTAACATGATATGGCAGTTTTGGGGTGTTTAGTTTAAACAA
>NC_051416.1:27463448-27463578 GCF_015228065.2 Penaeus monodon
ACCGCAGGGGGTTAATTAGTTTATGCATTGGTCCGTTTATCTATCCATCTATTTACTTACTAATGTGTACCTGTATGCATGCTCATTATTGCTCTGCATGTGGTCGAATAATCAGTCTTAAACGAGATTT
>NC_051416.1:27463751-27463867 GCF_015228065.2 Penaeus monodon
GCTAATTTACTATGCAGACTGATGCCACTTCAACAACAGATTTATATTCCCTCGCTCCCTCTTGCTCTGCCATTGTCAACTAGCCGATTAATTAGTGTTCTGACAACGTAATCCTA
>NC_051416.1:27463894-27464645 GCF_015228065.2 Penaeus monodon
CACTTTTCATTAAAGATATGAACCTCGTGAAAGAGATTATAAATTGTGTGCAGTCATTCTTACTCACGTGCTATAACGCGCACGTATACATGCATGCATGTACATACAAATAGCGACATGTGACCCAACGCATGAGACTAAACCCTTGAAATAAACGAACACCTATTGCATTTACTTAATATCCTTCTCTCTATTATATTCAAATAGCTTTCTTAACAGTAAACGAATATCTGTACTCAGATCCCTTTAAAATGGCATCGCCTATAGTGTGTCCAATATCAGGAACTAGGAACTCACACCTGGCTTTTGAGTACTCCAATTCGCAGCTGTTCTGTTATTATTATTATCCTCATTGTTATTCTAATCAGATGGTACTTGATTTTTGTGTTTACATAAATTTGGTATTTAGAAGAAGAAAAAGACATACAATATTCATACTGTTTTGCATAACTTTTCGCTGTCTCTCTCCCAAAAAAAAGTTTCATTGGCAAATCAGAGAATTCTAGTCTCGTGTATTTCTAGTTTATCCTTTTCTCAGTCTGGACGGAGTATAACGTTTAAAAGGAATAAGGGCCAGTGAGAGGGGCTCCCGAGTGCTCCATCAAACAAACAAGGGGAAAGATAATTTCGAAAAAGAAATTAAAAAGCACTTAAGGAATAATGGCTTTCTGTGAAGGAGAGTGGTGTAGATACTGGTCCAGATTGTATTGATTAATCTCAAGGCATAACTTTCAGTTCTATTACAAGACAG
>NC_051416.1:27464782-27465052 GCF_015228065.2 Penaeus monodon
CAATCTGTAGTGAAGTCTCATAAAATGGCGGTATATATAACATAAAACCGTACTGTGATAGTTACAGGTAAGATGATGCGAACATTTATTGTGAAAAGAGATTATACATACAAAGCATTGTGGGATTAAAAAAGATGATTGAACAAACTTTCATCTTAGCTCTCGTATAACTCTTATAAAGATGTAAATATATACGCATCCTGTTACATCCCTTGTTCTGTGAAATCGTTAACCCTCATTTACATTTTTTTCCACTCATTGAAATCCTTA
>NC_051416.1:27465073-27465673 GCF_015228065.2 Penaeus monodon
TTATTCTTTACATCATCTTTGCTCAAGAGTTCATGTTTGTGTTATTGAATATTAACCACTTCAAATCCGTTACTAGATAAAAGAGGCTACATCGCCCCTTCCTTCATAAGGGCAGGTTGATAACGTATGCAAATTAACGATCGCAACCCTGTTTGTTCAGCAGTGTGATTATCTTAAAACTAACCAACAATGTAACATGTAAAATGCATCTGGAACATATGACTCCATAATATACTGTAATACTCGCATTTAAATCAATAAAAACTGCTCAATCTACTTGCCTGGTGTTATATTATTCCTCAAATATACTATATGTTACTTAAACTTCATATTCTTACGTATCCTGTTTGTCTAACTTTGAGAAAAATGTTACAGTTCATACATCTCCCGTAAGCCAATGATATGTATAGATGTCTCATATCAAACTGCAACTCTAGTTCAACCCTTTACTATGACAAGATAACATCGTTATATGAAGCAAAGTTAATTATCGAAAACGAGACTTACGGAATAAAAGTCTCTGTAAGCCTGTTCTTTACTGGTCACCTCTCACTGGGAACGAAGAGTGTTCAATATAGATGATTAGTATAAAGTGCACTG
>NC_051416.1:27468479-27468952 GCF_015228065.2 Penaeus monodon
GAGGAGAGGGGCATAAAAGGGAAAAAATTTTTTGCCCAATGTTTTAGCACGTTACTAAACTAGCATACCTCGTTTTTTTTTAAATTTCAAAATAATTCTTTTTAAACAAAAAAAATTCTCACATCGCGGCTTTAATTCATCAACTGCAAATGGTAAACGTTATTTTTTAAAAGGGAAATTGTTTCGTATTTTTTTGTACCCGAAAATTTTAGGTAAAAATTTCTTCGATGAAGTCCCAGTGGGGCCCAAACCCGGTTTGCTTTTGATACTTCACTTATATAAACCTTACCCTAAGCTTTACTTAGGAGAACCCGAAAAGCCTCACCTGGGACTCTTCAGTTCTTGTTTTTTGTTCTCTCTTGATACCCTTTTTCGGTTAAAAAATATTACGTTGCAGAAAATACGATTTTTTTTCTTACCATGGCTTTTTCCCTTTTACAATGTGTGGGGAATGTGTGGGTGGGGTGTAGGTG
>NC_051416.1:27470432-27471062 GCF_015228065.2 Penaeus monodon
GCACGAGTAAACACTCGTGCATATGCACATGAATGATGACATGTAAGCAGTAGAATATACACATAAAAAGACGCAAAATAAGCCAGTGATATTCCTCGAAAGACCCAAGCAATCAGAGAGCAGTATTCATATCGGTCAGATATGAAACCTCGCGGAAAACCTCAATGAGATTTATCATTGGTCTGGTCCTTTCCGTGAATCTGGCCAAGGGAGTCGACCGTGCGCTAAAAGAGATAGATAATAACGTGGGTAAAATGATAGAGACAGAGAGAGAAGAGCTTCTAATAACGTAGGAGGTACTTTCTGGGTTCCCTTCCCTTTTACACGTTTCGTAATTTCGCCCAAAATATTAAAGACGAAGAATTCTACTGGGGGGGGGGGGCCCCGGGGGCTTCGCTTCCCCTATAATGTCCCCAATCTTCCTCTATGAAGCTGTGGCGACCTTGGCTGCATGGCCCTCGAGACAGGCCATTACCACAGTGCCATAGAGGAAAACGTAGTATGGCTTCAAGACCTCCAACGGAAGCTGAACCCACTAGACTAGATAAGTGAGATGAATAACCTCTGCTCCTCCATATGATAATCCACGGGTGGCCAGAAGGTCCATTGTTCTGGTTCTACACAGAACTC
>NC_051416.1:27473416-27474448 GCF_015228065.2 Penaeus monodon
CGATTATAGCGAGGTTGGTATGCGAGGATTTGTTTCCTGATTATTGCATAATCATATGATACATTCAAATTAAAACGCTAAAAGTGATAATAACAGATCCTACACAATGCATCCTTTTGAAAAGGGAAATTGAAAACAAAATGTTATGAATGCACGTGATAATTCCTTTCATGTATTTCATAAAACCGATTATGAAATAATATTCCATTTATTGCATGCACGTAATCCACAGATATATATATGTGTTCGAATGCGTACATTTGTCATCAGTATTGAGCATTCGGACGATTTTGTCCTATGATGAAATGAACAGGAAGTTAGGGATGAAAGTCCTCATAAAAGAGATGGATTGGAAGGTCTTATTGCCTCTGGCGAGATGATTGGCTTATTATATTTTCTCTTTCTTTTTTCCCTTTTTTTGCAGATTCCAATGATTTTTTTCGATTCTTCTTCATATCCTTCCCTTTTCTTTCTTTGTCATATTTCTTCACTGTTTTCACTGTTGCCAATTTGTTTTTTGTTGTTTTTTTAGCATTTTCTTTTCCTTTTTTGCCGTTTCTTTAAGCTCATTTACAGAGATAAGATATTTACAATATCATTCGTGAAGATGAAGACAGAAATAAGACTAAATAGAAATAGAGGAATATAAGAGAGGGAGAGAAAATAAAAGATGATATTATTATGTTGTTTTTTTCCTGGAAGAACCAAAATCTTTCGAAGAAATATTCAGATCACGCAAAGGGAAGGAGGCCACCCCCCTTTCATTGTTCTTGATGAACATTCTTTTGAGAAGGAAAGAGAGAACGAATTCTATGAAAAAGGATCAATGGAATCCATCAAACATTTATGTAAGACTTAATACTCTCAGCGAATGTTGCAAGTTCATCTTCTCTTCAGGTCATGTTGCTAATCAATGGCATCCGATAATCAAGAATGAAATAGTCTAAAAAAAAATCATTTGGAATCTGATTAATCAACATTTTGTTAGACTTGATATTGAATGGGTTCACATAAGCTTTTCCAAGAATTCTT
>NC_051416.1:27475112-27475471 GCF_015228065.2 Penaeus monodon
GATTAATCTTAGACAAAAAGAAAATATTAAAACTGTAAGTAAGGAAAATTTCTAGGACTGGACATGGACATATAAAAATATAAAAGTGAAGAATGAGAATGCAGAGACAAAAGAATGAGGGGGGTTGGTGGAAGTGAAATAAATAAGCACGAAGAGGATGATGATGAAAGGAGACAAGCCGAGGAAGAAAAAAGGACAGTAAATACGAAAAAAAGGAGTGTTTTCTTTTCATCTCTTTTCTCTTAAGAATTCTCGACAAGCAATTCTTTCTTAAACATTCTATTTACTTTCTTGTAGACCGTTTATACAAGTACATGTTAGTAGCATTTGTCTTTTGGGCACTAAATGATTTTCTTTCA
>NC_051416.1:27476736-27476979 GCF_015228065.2 Penaeus monodon
AAATTCCAAAGTAAACTCTTGGGAAAGGGTTACATAAATCCATGAAATATCAAGTCTAAAAAAGTTGATTAATCAGATTCCAAGTAATTTTTAGATCATTTCATTTTGCATATCAGATGCCATGGATCAGCGACATACCATGCAGATATGAACTTACAACTTTCACTGACATAAATATTTGCATAAATGGACACATAGGAAAAAGTTAATGATCTAAACAGAATTAAACGGAATGGAAACGAC
>NC_051416.1:27477057-27477205 GCF_015228065.2 Penaeus monodon
CTGAAATCATTTCGCCTGAAGCAATAAGAGTTTCAATCTATCTCTTTTATGAAGACTTTCATCTCTACCTTCCCGTCCGTTTCATCATAAAAATGCCACATCCGAATGCTCGATACCGATAACAAATGAACGCTTTCGAGCACAGATG
>NC_051416.1:27477289-27477609 GCF_015228065.2 Penaeus monodon
CACACACAATTCAAAAGAGGTGAGTATATTTATAGCAGGAATCATTTAAATATCGATGCCACTTTCAAAGTATTAGTTTTCGTTTCCAAACGGATAATCTGGTATGTAAAATTCATTTCATATAGATATTATATGAACGGATTTTGTCTTGTTTATAATCATTTACATCAATCAGGTTATTTATTTTCGTTCGTTAAATGATGTAACATATCATATGACTGCATATACAGTATATACAACATATTTGTGTTTACCTGAATAGAGCTCTTCATGAAATCGAGTATCTACCTGTCCTGTTTCTTTCTGTGGACTGAGCTTCT
>NC_051416.1:27478324-27478518 GCF_015228065.2 Penaeus monodon
AAACCGACTCTCCAACGACATGTCCTTTTGAAGGTTTCCACGAGGCTTCATATCCAGCTGACATGGATACGGGTCTTAGATTGTTCTGATTTTTTCGAGGGACTCATGCAGTTACTTTAGTTGTGAGTACTTCTCCTTCGGTCTTTTCAGACGCACATCACCCATATGTGTATCACTACTTTAAACTTTTTTCA
>NC_051416.1:27479184-27479342 GCF_015228065.2 Penaeus monodon
ACTCTAATTTTCATCAGTAATCCTATCTGACACTAAATGTTGGCTAGTCTTTCACATAATGAATGTATGTAGACATTTTTTTATTCTACCTGTATTTATTTTCAGTAATAAAACAGATGATACGAGAAATATTTTTTTTTATTAGTCTTAATTTCAGC
>NC_051416.1:27479790-27480410 GCF_015228065.2 Penaeus monodon
AAAGATGTGGCGATATTAACGCCATTATTCGTAGAATTGTTTTTTTCTGTTACAATAGTATCAAATCTAAAATAGAGAAAAGCTATGTCGGTAGAAAGGGGAGGATTGATGATTCTAATGATTAAGGACTGATGTGCTGAGTGTTTGTAGCAAATTTTATCCTATTTTTGGGTCGTTTAATTCATTTGAATTATAATTTTCTGACAGCCAAGTGCCCAGTTAAATTCTGAAAAAGGGGAGAAGGAAACTGTATAGAACTAGGATGTAGAAAGCGTGGGTTGATTCTCTTAATATTTGTTATTTTTCTATACGTTTTTAAAATTTCATATATATAATAGGATGAAGGGGGAGGCTAAACTTAATCTTTGGATTTAATTAGATTATTAAAGGAGTATACTCTTTATCCATTTTCTTATAGTATTACATATAAAATAAAAAGCACAATTAAATATATCATCTGTTTATTTTATACAATTATATAATAAAAGGAACTGGATAAAATCAGAACTTATGTATCTACGACCGATGCATCTTCGCTACATACACGCACTCCATAAAGAGAAAAATTAAGACATCCTATGAGCCTTATCAAGACCGCGAAGTCATGCTCCTCACATTAA
>NC_051416.1:27480867-27480959 GCF_015228065.2 Penaeus monodon
TTTAGAACAAATCTTATTAAATTTCAAGGTCATGTTTTTTATTTTTCCCGCGACATATCGATTTATAAGGATTAATATTATTATTCTAACAT
>NC_051416.1:27481285-27481374 GCF_015228065.2 Penaeus monodon
CACAAAATGGAATTAGGGTTTGTCAGGGAGGAAGCAAAAAATGAAATACAATTGCTGACCTATCCATCTAATGGCTTTTGCCTCACTGG
>NC_051416.1:27481886-27481990 GCF_015228065.2 Penaeus monodon
AGAAATCAATCCCTATTTATCTTTTACTTCCTTTACATCCATTATTCTTCATATAGAAAGTAGAAATAACTTTGCTTGAAACTTTGCTTTGAAGTTCACATACA
>NC_051416.1:27484354-27484697 GCF_015228065.2 Penaeus monodon
ACAAATGACCTTCCTTTCGAAGATCCTCCCATGCACATGTTAATATATACATCCACGTGTGAAACAATTCTCCACCCTTTAAGGTCTGAATATGGAGATAGATTTATTCAATAACGAGTTCCCGGCAGATGATTCAACCGAAGCCAAGATAAAAGGGAGTGAAAGACGCAGCTTTTCGCCCAAAACACGTGTCGGGAGAGAGAAAGGTCGTCTACAAAGAAAGAGGAAGTGATTTAAAAAAGAAGTGGCTGACGAGAAGAGGTTGAAGAGGATTGTGATAGTGAAAAATAAAGAGGCAATTCAATAAAAAAAAGAGATAATGGAGGTTATGATATTAAGCGCG
>NC_051416.1:27487709-27489474 GCF_015228065.2 Penaeus monodon
ACTTCAATTATTTGTTCTCCAGGTAAGGTGGGCATCAGCAAAATTAAACATGATTCACCTGAGTAAATCCTCTGAATTCTTTCACTGAAAGCTAAAAGCGTAAAAGTTAACTAATTCCATAAATCCGTTTTATTAGGAACAATGCACAAAATACGTTAAGAGAAGTAAAATACGAATCAAAAATAATCAAATTTACCCCCTAAATTTAGAGATAAGAAAAGAGAGCACCAGCCTTTTGTTAACTTACTCAACTGCATCTGAATAAAGACAATCTTCGCAACTTGTGGATCGAAAAACCATACATAAGATTTAAAAACTAAGAAAAAGGAATCATTTTGTCATAACTCTTACATTCTCGTTTTTTTCTCTTTAGATTTTTTCTTGATTTAAGTACCTAAAATTGTGGTAGATAGAATGGCGGATCGTATAAAATACACTTAGATAACTAAATACTAAAAGTGGCTATATCTAAAATTAAAGTGTGCATAAAAATCAACATGTCCAAGTTGATGATTCTGAGCTCCTCAGAGAGTTCTGGTGTTCACTAGGAAAGGTACAGACCCCTCCATAATAGAGGAAGCAACATCTCTTTCCTTCGTTTATCAAACATTTATAATACGTCTAGACAAGTAACTTAAATGTGGCGTGTCAGGTCCGCAGAGTTTATGACAGAGGAATTGCAGAATATTCGCGCTTTCATGCTAAAGGTTTTAATGATGATGTCACCTGCTGTAGCAGAAATCAGTAAGTCGCTCTTCGCCTCAAAAAATTTCTCTTTTATCCGCACTGTGTCATACTCCCATTGTTATAAAATCCACATAGTCGATACCAGCAACACATTTTTTTCATACATATCTTTGGAGGTCTAGACCGAGCTTACCCTGGGGAAAAGTACAGATTTTTTATTCATGTGCCTCTGGTGTCGAGAACGTGTAGTGCGTGGCCATGACCTCGCTCCCCCATCCATTTTTGACGCGAAGGCAACAGAAATGGTGTGTTCTGAACTATTTATTATTATTTCTCAGTTTTAATATATATTGTCCTGTATATATAATCATGAATGGGGTGATTATGATAACGCTGAATGCCCTAATCTGATTCTAAAATGATTATTTGTTAATATCTATTCTGATAAGCAGAATTCGGTTTTCACAAATATTTTCATACACTGGAACCCGTACCATATTGTTATTTTACAGTATGATATCTCGCACTCTAAAATTCCTTTACCTTTGAGGGGTATGCCAAATGTAAAATACCGATCATATTCGCTTCAGTACAAATATAGTAGATATAATACTGGCACTGACAGGATACACAAAAACCCGGCGTATGACAAAACTTCCTTATTGCTTACCATTCAACTTGAAAAGATTATATAATATAACTATATATAAGATTATATAAGTAACATTTCTAGTTATTCCTTACATCTTGTTTTAGAATAAAAAAAATCCAAAAATATGAATTCCTTGCACAAACATAGTATGCTATATTTTGTTTTACAATATCCCAAAGGTTCAATATTCAACGTGTGATATTTTCAACAAAATAACATAATACATAAAGGTTATCCATGTCTAAACCCTAATACCACATACATCACAAATATGTAATATTCCATATATGTAAACAAAATAAAATAAAGATATTTCATTATAACTCTCCAATACAACTGAAATCCCACAGCATCAGGTTTAATCGCCTTCCTAACCCATAGCTTTAACTTAAATTCAATCAAATAATGTAAAGACGATCATGCACT
>NC_051416.1:27491984-27493065 GCF_015228065.2 Penaeus monodon
GAGGAAGAATTACTCAACTTTCCCATCAAAAATTTGTAAGCGGAGCTCTCCAGATAGAATTCATGACTCACCTTCTTCAACACTTTTTTCGGAGAACCTCGCGAGCAATAGAGACGCCAAAGTCACAGTTCTGCAAGTTATAGATAATATTCAAGCCACGAGAAGCAGCACTGACTTTTAGTCTGCATAGCCAACGCAGAACGTATCGACAAGGAGTGGTATGGCAAAACCAACACCCACTTAGCTGCCAAGGACGTGGTGGGCATCGGGTAAACCACGACCACTCAAGTCATGCCACACTGAGGAGGCACAAGAAAACAGCAATTTTCCAACACATCTAACAAGCCAAAGCACTGCCACACGTGTGTACAACTACAGGAACGTTCCTCACGTGACGCATCTGTACAGCCACAACACCGCTTACGCCAGACATCACCACAGCCGCAGCGACGTCGCACTTGTCGCCCACCATCACCTCTCTCCTGCGTGTTTGTTACAGCCCCCAGTGGCAAGGACCTGAACCCTTGTTATTCCTCGAGGATGACCTCGACTGCTTGCTTCATCAGCACTTCACCAAAAATATCACAATCGTAGGTGGCTTGAACCAGTATCCGGTGGCTGGATCATTCGAGGGTCTGTTAGAAACCTTTGGTCTGGCCAACCTCGTGCACTTCCCAACGCACACATCAGGTTCCTCTTTGATCCCGTCATCACTGACCTCCCTGTAACGTGTCACTCTGTGGGGACCGTTGGCTCTTCTGACCAATATGCCATCCTTACCAGGCTCAACAACAGAGCTGGGCGGGAGGAAGCGTTTCCACGCACAGTATGGCACTGGGGCAGAAGCGACTGGCAAGGCTTTCGTGATGCCCTGAATGAAACAGAATTTTTGATAAAGATGTAGATGACCAAACACAAGCTCTGACACGTTTTATATTAGGTCTTTTTACCTCATGAAAACTATAAAGCCAGACAGATGAATCAACCTGGGTTTGGTCTTCACTGGAGAGCAGCAGCAGACAACAAAGCCAGGATTGGGTCCGCTACAAACGTAACCCCGGAAGCTGAAACAAGCAACTCC
>NC_051416.1:27493210-27493303 GCF_015228065.2 Penaeus monodon
CCCAGAGACTAGTTTCATACAAAATGTTAGTAGAAGACCGACAGTTACACTTTCAACCACTTCAGAATCGACGAGATGTTGTAGCTCTCTGTG
>NC_051416.1:27493420-27493585 GCF_015228065.2 Penaeus monodon
TTTTGTCTGTAGCCTTTTATATGGCAGTACTTAGAAGTCCTTACTTATCCAGTTTATGATAGTAAAGATAACTAACATATTCATAAATTCTATTGATAAAGTATCTCTCAACTTCTGCTTTGTGTATTACGAATGATAAATGATGGACTGGAAATTTCCCGCAGT
>NC_051416.1:27494140-27494558 GCF_015228065.2 Penaeus monodon
CCCAGTTAGGAATTGCATCAGTGTTTATAGATAATATAGCCATAACGATAACCATCATCAGTTTCCACGATAGTAATGTATATTAGAACATGAATATGCAAACAGATCATTTTCAGATGCACCATCTCAATAGAATTAGAATATAGCAAAACTCTACGGGAGAATTTCGCCGTGTTTTGATTACTCTAAAACATCTTGATGTTTTAAGTGCAAAAGTGGATGGATGGTGTTTGAGGAACGTCATGGCTTCAAAGCTCCTCTAATGATCAAGGCTTTGAGTGTCTGTGTACATAAAAGTATGCTGGAAACTTTCACAGTGTTTTACTTGCTTCAAAAAGCCTTAATGAAATACTAAACATAAAAGGGAATGACTAATATGAGGGCATCTAAAAGAAAGTATTTTTTGAGTGGTTATAAA
>NC_051416.1:27494943-27495353 GCF_015228065.2 Penaeus monodon
AACAGGGGTGTTCGCAAAACATTTCATCACTTACTATGTGACAGAATTTTGGATGCCTCCATCTGGTGCTAGCTCATTCAACGTCAACATTCTTTGCGAAACGTAAAGCATTTTCCTTTCTCCTAAATATCCGGCCGTTTCAGGAAAAGTTTAAAATTACAAGAAAATTCTCACCCGAAGCAAAATTTCCCACCCGAAAATTTTGCTCCTGAAATATTTCCTATTTGTTTAAAAAATCTCTAGTGCTTTACCGTAGACACAAAAGGATTGCATCATGACCGTGAATGGCCTGATGTAATCATTACAGTGATGCATAATGTCTATTACAATTTATTATTGGTCCGTGCAGCATGGACAACATAAAGAATGCACTTTCTCGGTCCTTAAAATGAAAAAGAGTTGGCGGCAGA
>NC_051416.1:27496893-27496997 GCF_015228065.2 Penaeus monodon
TGTTTTTAATACTTTTTAAATAGATACAGGTTATAGACAGGTTATAGCTACAGATTACAGTGGTCAGAAGAGCCCAACGGTCCCCACAGAGTGACACGTTACAA
>NC_051416.1:27497342-27497542 GCF_015228065.2 Penaeus monodon
AATTTTAAGTTATAGAACCGCCCAATCAGCTAATGGAGCTGAAAATAGTTCGCAAGCTTGACCAATGGGTGGTACGAAATAGAATTATTGTTTTCCGTGTAACAGTTAACAGCAGCTGAACAGGGGGGAAGCCTGTAAGTGTGCTTGTGTCTGCACTCTACACAATAGACGGGGGAGGAAACTCTGATGCATACACACCC
>NC_051416.1:27498732-27499129 GCF_015228065.2 Penaeus monodon
CTGAAGGGGTGATGAATTTAAATATTCAGAGACGAATATCTGATAATTCTTTAATAGATTAATTATGATGGCAAGTCAGAAGAAAAAGAAAGCAGAAGTCAAAAGAAAGTTAAAGAAAAAAATGTAGATAAATTCAGAGTAAATAATAAAATTGCAGACAGAGAAAAATAATCTCCTCTGTTGTGAGAAAATATTTCCTGTTTCCCAAAGAAGTGTTAAGAATATCCCTTAATATGAAGGTATAAGAGAAGCCAAGGTGCTTTATCCCTCGATATTAAACTCCAGCGGACTCATTATTATTTTCCAGGTAGAGGCAAGATGACCTCCCATGCATACATGATTACACGCACAAGAGCGCCAATTCTTACATGAACACGCTCGAAGGAATATAAATAAT
>NC_051416.1:27499195-27500674 GCF_015228065.2 Penaeus monodon
ATATCGTAAATATGTTTCTTAGTTTTCTTATTCTAACAACGCTTAGACCACCACTTTGGTGAATCATATTGATTTTCAATTCGATTTTTATAATAAAAAATAAAATCAACTGAACAAGATTCTTATCCAGTAATACATTAGTTTTTCCTTCCAGCAGGTAATCAGAAAAAAAGTCAGTTAAGGCAAATAATGGGCCTTAATAATAAAAAAATCCTTTATTTAGGGATTACATGATTGTACGTATATTCCATACATATACTTATATGTGTACATATGTAACAAAGGCATGATGTACTAAGGATTTTAAAAATTACAACTCCTTTTTTAAAAATCATATTGATTTATATAGTTGAATGATAATATTTCTATCCCTTGCATATTTGTTTTGTACCTACATGGGAATTAATGTGTTCATTTGGAGTTCAGTGAAGCCTTGGGAAAGGATTTAATACGTTCCCCACAGAAACGGGGAACGCTTATTCCCCTGGCGCGGAAGTTTCCAAACTTTGCCACGCTAATTTGACGCCAGTCAGTGTCGTGAAATTGGGCTTATTTTGCTCCCTTGTGACCAAGAACTCACATGACAAGATAAAAAACGTGACTCACAGGTGGCGCATACTGTACTGTAGAGAAGTAAGCTTGTCTTTTGAACGCATTATGTACCACCCGTGAGCCATATTAGGAGTGACCACGGGTGACCAACTTCGGGGTAGGGAAATAAATCCATATTGTGTCCACGTCATGTACCTATCCATAACCTGCAATAAGTGATACCACTGGTAGACCATTATGCAAGCATATCATTCTATCCTATATTTACGTAATAATTTAGTAATTACCATGTTATTAGCGACCAGTGCCTGATCCAAGGCTAATTTTATGTGCTCACCTGCATCTTTATTGGTAGTATTTTGTTCTTATAGATAATGGCAACTGTTACCATGTAGCAGGAAAAACCGGAATTGATGAAAATAACAATTCATTGATAGTTGATATGAGAGATAATGATTCTTTGGAAAATGAAGAAATAGATGATAAACAGACCAGCAGTGGGAGATGAATGAATAACAACAAAAACTACAATAACTGGAACAACATAAACAATAACAGAAATAAATATACCCTGAGATTGGCTCGAGAAAAAACGAAAAACATGGCATGGCATGAGAAAATCTCAGTAAATGAAGAACGCAGTGAGGTGCGCAATAAAGCTAGAAGATTGTCAACATTTTGTAAACACTTGTGATGGGAAAATCATATCTCTTCATTTTGTGTTTCAGTGAAAATTTCAATGCAGGAGATGATATATCTTTGCAAGACGGTAAACTGCAGATTTATATTTTTATAAATACCATTCATTGGCCACAAGGAAGAAACTTTAGCATTTATTTTACAGGAAAGTAAATTGTTTTATTATTGCATGAAAGTAGAATTTAGGAAAATTTAAACTTTGATATATAGGTATTCTTTGTTTTTTCA
>NC_051416.1:27501287-27501476 GCF_015228065.2 Penaeus monodon
ATTATCCCTCGATATTAAACTCCAGTGGACTCCTAATTATTTTTCAGGTAGAGTCGAGATGACTTTCCATCATATTACACACACAAGGCGGGCAGATGACTTTATCATATCAAATAACCAATTACGAAAAAGAAGTATATATATAATTAGATTCACACACAGTAATAGACTCGAAATATTTCCCCAGAG
>NC_051416.1:27501516-27502503 GCF_015228065.2 Penaeus monodon
GAAGTTCGTTTCCAGTGGCACATTAGTTTTTACTTCCAGCAGGTAAACAGAAAAGGCGGTGGAGACGGCAAAACTTTTCAATTAATTAACACAAACAAGGGAGAATATATTGTCTTCATGTACCTTTGCATATAAAAAAGACCTTCATTTACGATTCACATGATGTTACGTATATTCCACACATACACACAGGATTCAAAACATGTGTGTGTTGTTTCCTAGCAACAAGAGCGTTTGCAAATACGCAAAAGTGTAATGTGTTTTTTACTCATTCTGTTACGGATGAAAATAAGAGAAATTATTTGGTTGCAACATTCAGTTTGTTTTATATTGAAGTTTATCGTATATTTTATTATTTGAAATGATCTGTTTGTTCATATAATTTTCATTCATTTACTGCACTGCATAAATGATAGAATATTCGAATGAATGTTTACAATTAATTGCGTGAATAAATAACAAATATAAGGAAATAATGACACAAAAGTATTATAAACAATTTCTCTGCATTACTCGCATCTATCAGAGGAGAATTAATATATTTAAAAAGTTTAAATGAAGCGCACTGTGTGAGAAAGTGTCGACAGGTTCACGTGATGGTCGCCCCTCTGTTGTTTGGCCATAGAAATTTGAGCTCCAAGTGTCTCGTACGGGTTGTGTGCTGTAATCTAAATGACCTTTTTGGCTGCCAGTAGTAATGGATCGATTTTTTTAGAGGTTTGTCATCTCTCTAGGGATGCAAATATGAGTATAATTTACTTAACCGGTTGAAATATTTCTGGTGAATTCGAGTAATGTTATTTTCTCATATATAGATGAAACATATCATTTTATTTTCTTTGCTTGTAAATTTAACGCTGTTTACTGCTCAATTATTTATAATGTATCGTGTTGTAAAGTATATCATGTTAATATTAGGTTAAAATGAGTTATGCAATATTATATATAGGTAAAAATATGAATTTGTGCATTATTAAATAGTGTCTA
>NC_051416.1:27503926-27504137 GCF_015228065.2 Penaeus monodon
TCAAAACCTCAAGAGACCCAATTTCGCTATGGTCATACATATAAAAAATGTTCCATTTATAATTATTTCGTTTCTCCTTGAATTTAGACTAAACTGTAATATAAATAGGAATGCGATGAAAAGAGGTTTGTTTGCAAGAAAAGGGCGAAGGAGAAATGGAGAGAAGATTCTAATAAAAAAAAATATAACTTGGACGAGAGGCTTATTAGTG
>NC_051416.1:27504201-27504267 GCF_015228065.2 Penaeus monodon
TTAGTTATCATTAGTGTGTGTTATTCAAATGATTTTAGATATTAATACTGTATTGCGTTGTATCAT
>NC_051416.1:27504390-27504462 GCF_015228065.2 Penaeus monodon
CTGATCCGTTTTCTCTTTACGCCTGAAATCATATTAAATGTACCTTTATGTCCCATGATTTTGATGCAGGAT
>NC_051416.1:27505505-27505938 GCF_015228065.2 Penaeus monodon
CAAAAGGTAGAAGGAAGTATAGAAAAGTACCTCCTATCATTACCATTTTTCATGATTAAGAACAAAGGGGCAAACAGAACGTAAAAACAGTAGAAGGAAGGAAATGGAAGATAATTACCTGGTGAGGCAGTTCATCATTCAGAACCCTGCATTATGATTACCTAGTGAAATAATTAATCATTCAGAACTCTGCAACATGAAAACCTGGAAAAACATTTAATTATTCTGGACCCTGCAATATGATTACCTGGTATAATAATCAAATATTTAGAGCAATATAATCACCTGGTGAAGCAATTAATTATTCAGAAAACTGCAACGTAGCCTATGGTGTGGAAATATTCATCAATAAACGTTTTAATTAGATATATGCCTATCCAATAAACTTTCATTGGGGAGAAAAACGCATAAGAATTCGAAAGGCATTTCTTTA
>NC_051416.1:27506926-27507749 GCF_015228065.2 Penaeus monodon
CCCAACACCAGGTCGCGACTCAAATCAGGCTTGCGATGTTTTTTTTCTAAGGGTCATTGGATGGTCTTAGAAAATGATTAAAGAATGCAATTTTTCTTCTTTCCCGCTTCAGATTCATTCAGATTCATACAATAACGCAACCTCATAAACATCTATAACTAACATGAAAATGGTTGGATTTATTACTGCAAGTTTCCACAGTTAGGTCCGCTAGTCCAGGTTAAGACTATATTTAGGGTCGCAGCCAATGAGAAACGCTGTCCTAGACCTTTCCTCTAGCGAAAGAAGGATGGGAGAAACGTAATTTCTCACGACTCTTCCATATGGTCTGCAATTATTTATTATAATTTTATATACGGTTTATGCATATGTTTATATGTTATATCCCAGAATACACTACGATCACGATCATGTCCTCCACACCATTTCTACTTGCAGTCCTGCCGTTGCGATGTCATCGAATAATATATCGAGAACATGTATAAATATGGAAATATGACTATAAAAACAGTGATAAAATCAGTAACGGCAAAATTATATTCTATCGATAGCAGCTTCGATTTTGTGCCTTTGCAAAGCTCAAAAGAAGATATGTACGTAAAAGCACACAGGCAACGGCGATAAAAATAAAATCTATTATACCATTATCCTTATAACGCGAACCTTCTATTTATAATACATGGTAACACTCTGAAACCTATGATTATTTCGCATGTTATTTATACTTCGCAATGGCATGATTTTGACAACACTTGAAGTAACGTACAATTCAAGAACACTTTGGCTATTATTTCATATTATATAGGTGCATGTGTGTTGGACA
>NC_051416.1:27508238-27508321 GCF_015228065.2 Penaeus monodon
TATGCAACGACAATTGTTTCCATTTGGAAGATGAACAGCAGAACTATTTGATTACCAAGAAAGAGTGGTGTGGTTTACTGATT
>NC_051416.1:27509871-27510239 GCF_015228065.2 Penaeus monodon
TGCGTGTTTTAGCTTTATTCCCATCGTAGAATAGGTAATTCATTTTAATTAATTTCAAACCTCAGCACAGTGTTCTTTCTTTGATATTCAGTGCTTGGCAAATGCATATACTCTCCTCTCCTGCTGTGCTGATCTTCCTTTTGTTCAGGTTTCGGTGCACATATTTTCTCGTTACACCGTTTATTGCAATAAATGCTTCTCTTTACGTTTACTTCATTTTTATTCTTTGGAAAGAATCGATGTTTTTTTGGGGGGGGATTTCGTTTCCAATATATCCCTCCGTCGTCTTATCCTTTATCCTCCAGAGTTTTCTCCTTTTCTGCATCCACAATCCGAAATATCGACTTAGGATAAATCTCCTAAGAGCC
>NC_051416.1:27510285-27510378 GCF_015228065.2 Penaeus monodon
GTGATAAAAAAAAAGGTCATTTGTAAAGATATTCACTTCCTGATATTGGATGAATATTCGTTGTTGTCTTGTTGGTTTTGATGGCTTGTTGGT
>NC_051416.1:27510827-27511115 GCF_015228065.2 Penaeus monodon
GTTTTTGTTATTAATTAAACATTCTTTATGAAGCAAAATATGTACAATTATTACCATTGATATACAATATTCTATAAAGAAAAAAAATAATGAAAGAGAGAGAAACAAACCAGACGAAAGAACAGCTCTTTTACAAAGGGAAGTATCATGCAGATGCAATATAGATTTCTTCTACTGCAGCAATAACAAACAATAGAGAGTTATAGCTAGAGAAAAGGTCATTGTGGTCATAAAAAAAAGTTAATAAACAATTTGATACATTTGTATACAAATGTGTCTGGCGGCGGC
>NC_051416.1:27511226-27511390 GCF_015228065.2 Penaeus monodon
CATCCTCCTTCGCTTCGCGGGGACCTTGGGGCAGGTTTAGCCACTCTACTGAGCTACATCTTGCAAGGCCATCTAGTTTCTTTCTTTTTATCGTGCTTTGTGTCTGCAAATAAGTGCTCTTGAATTGGTTGTGGTGATTTGCATTTGGCTACAGACATTGACGC
>NC_051416.1:27511500-27511806 GCF_015228065.2 Penaeus monodon
CCGAAGCTAGACACATTGATAATCAGAAGAGGGAAGAACCACAAAGTTTAGGAAGACAGATACCTGGATTACTGGAAACTGTATGAAAGAACACGCAAGTTACGAGATAAATTCTGATTTATTGTATTAATTCTAACTCCCGCTGCCTTTCGCCCACTACCTTTATCTTGTTATTTTTTCCTCTATTTTTTCTTTTTTTTGGTTTATATTTTCCTTTTACCAGTATTTATTCTAATTTAGGCCTAAATGAATAAATGTACTACTACTATGCAGCTGGTTTTATTGTCAAGGGTTGTTGCAACAGCG
>NC_051416.1:27512008-27512180 GCF_015228065.2 Penaeus monodon
TCCTACAAACAAGTATGTTAACGTAATTGTTTCACAAATTGTTCTGTTATGTCTCTTTCTGTAAAATATATCCATAAAAAAAATTGACGTCATGCATCCAATGCTTCAATAAATGCAAAGGTGTCTAAATCAACCGATTCCCACCTCAACGCTCCGACACCTGCTGAATCAT
>NC_051416.1:27512694-27513522 GCF_015228065.2 Penaeus monodon
TTGCACGATGTCGTAAGCAAGAACTGAATACACAGATAATATAAAGGAGAGACAGATATGTCACACTGGCAAAGGTCCAAGTCATATGTATTTATATTCATGACCCCTATCGATGACACGGCCCTTGTTTACCTTGGGATAGTATTTTTGGTTTAGAATATGAAGACATTACGAATTTTGTTGTTTTGTATTAGAGGAGGTTTAGGTATTCTGTTTCTCTATGGTTTTGGAGAGGGTTTTGTGGCTTAATGTAATTGCAAAGAAATTTCTAGTATCACAAGGAAATGAGAGGACGTCTGTTGCTTCTTCACGAGACTTTCAGTACATCCTACAATTAACCCGTCTTAAGCTAGAGCAATTGAAACTCCATGGACAATGACTGAAGGAATAATTGATTGATTAATTCTTTTATATGTCAAATCTGATGGACATTACAAAGGGAAGCTCTACTCGCGTGTTTCATGTGAAATATTTAACAAACACAATTCGTTTAAATTGTTTGTTTTGAAAGGATAGAATCGAGTGTTCTATGAAAATTTAAACACAGTAATCACGTTAAATCATAATGAACAAGGCTCATTATAAACATTAGCTGCAGCGCATTAGATACAAGTATGTAAATTTCATTACTATGACTGACCTGGTCCCATTGAATCTAGATAGACAGCTGAATAATGCATTGGCAGTCACATGATCATAACAGTTGTTGTAACTTTTTTCAACTTTTTTTTCATTTTGTATTCAGACTAAGTAAGGAACTGTTGATGATAATTTTATATCTTTTGAGCTTAATTTAATGATATAGCAACATTACTTGTAATTCAGCCG
>NC_051416.1:27514913-27515194 GCF_015228065.2 Penaeus monodon
AACATTCATTCTAACCACATCAAAAATAGTCTATCGTAAGATTATCATTATGTTATTAAATTCGAAAGAAAGTATCGAAAAAAGAGAAAGAAAAAATAAATATTGATTAAAAAAAAGCGAAAAAGAAAAAGAAAAAATAGGGAGAATAAGGAAACAGAAGAACAGATAACCGAAAAGAGAGAGGGAAATAACGAAAAAAATCAATAAATCATAATGTATATCATATTTTGTGTGTGTCTTCCATTTAATACAATGTCTATTATTACATCTATCTTATAACA
>NC_051416.1:27515798-27517054 GCF_015228065.2 Penaeus monodon
AAAAGGAAGATATACGCGTTTCTACCAGACCTACATATATCTAAATAAACAAAAGCCATCGAATAAATAAATCACATATTTACCAAATGTCCATCATACATACGCCTGCATAATGTCACATAACAGCATGATGCCACATAACAGCTGGTTGATATTATCATCTATGTAACATGACTCCGAACAGAACCATAAAAATCTGGAGAGGCTAAAAAAATGGTGGCAAATGTTGCTTGAATAGAAAATGTTCGCACGTCACCAAGTATTGTCGCAGTCATGTCATTACAGAGTATAAATAACATGTGATATAACCATAAGTTTCTGGATGTTAACCGTGTATTATGAATAGAAGGTTCGTGTTTTTGGAAGGATCATATTACAGATTTTATTTTTATCGCCGTTGCTTGTATGCTTTTATATATTCCTCTTTTGAGTCTCACACAGTGTAGGTGTCTCTTTTTTTTTTTTTTTTATCAATTGCGAACGCGCAAAATTATAGCCGCTGTTACTTACTACTTTTATCCCTGCTTTCATACTCATATTTCATTTCTTATACCTATTGTTCTCGCTATATTTATCGATGACAACGCAACGGCAGGACAGACGGAGGTGTCTGCCTTAGCTTTGATGAAATCATTTCCTTTGACTGTGATCGTAGTGTATTTTGAGATATAATGTAACCATATAAACTTATGATAACTTATTGCAGACCATGTGGAAGAGTCGTGAGAAATTACGTTTCACCCATCCTTCTTTCGCTAGGGGAAAGGTCTAGGACAGCGTTTCTCATTGGTTGCGACCCTAAATGCAGTCTTAACCTGGACTAGCGGACCTAACTATGTGAACATGCAGTAATAAATCCAACCATTTTCATGTTATAGATATTCGTGAGCTTATGTTATTATATTTATATTGGTTTATGTTATCAGCGCAATGAATTTAATCAAATCTAAGACGGGAATGAAAAAAGTCTGCATTCTTTTATTTATCCTTTAAAATCTTCCGACTGTGTGAACATGCAGTAATAAACCCAACCATTTTCATGTTATAGACATTCGTGAGTTTACGTTATTATATTTATATTGGTTTATATTACCAGCGCAATGAATTTAATTAGAATCTAAGACGAGAATGAAAAAAGTCTGCATTCTTTTATTTATCCATTAAAATCTTCTGACGACCCTTAGAAAAACCTTCGCAACCCTCATTTGGGTCGCGACCAGGGGTTGGGAAACAGTGGTCTTGTATTTTGACTCAAG
>NC_051416.1:27517983-27518903 GCF_015228065.2 Penaeus monodon
AACGAATTAAAAAGTTTATTGATTAATATTTCCAAACCACAGCCTCCGTTACAGTTGGAGCTTTCTGAATGATTAACTTTTTCACCAGGTGATTATATTGCAGAGTTCTGATAATCATATTGCAGGGTTTAGAGTGATTAAATGTTTTACCAGGTAATCATATTGCTGGGTTATGAATGATTAAGTATTTTACCAGGTGATAACTCATTTTAAATTTATATTAACATGATATGTTTCCGTTGCAACACGATACACTACACATAATTAAGCAGTAAACACTTTAAATTTCCAACCAAAGAAAGTGTGGTATGTTCATCTGTATATGAGAAAACAACCTTACGAAAATTTACCCGAAACATCTCAGCCTGTTAAACAAATAATTCTCACGTTTGTATCCCTAGAAAGCTGACACACACCTTAAAAAAAAAACTCGATGCACTACTACTGGCAGCCACAAAGATCATATATATTGAAGCACAGTGCCCTAACGGGAAACTTGGAGCTCAAATTTCTATGGCCAAACAACATCACGTGTGCCTGTCGCCATTTTCTTACACAATGCGCTTCCATTGCGGGAGGTGCAGGGCAGCCAGCAACTTTATACTTTATTTGTACTCGTATATCCATTCTCCTCTGGTGTATGCGAGTAATGCAAAGACATTATTTATAATAATAATTACTCTTTCCTTATGTTTATGTTATTTATTCAAACAATTAATTATAAATATTCGTTCGAATATTCCATCATTTATGCAGTGCAGTTTACAACCCTGCCACACTCGCAAATCAATGAAAATCATCATATCAACAAACAGAGCATTTCAGATAATACAATACACACACACTTTTTAACATAAAGCAAATAAAAGATTGAAAATAAATAATTCCCTTTTTTACTTATCTATTTCTCATTGATAAGT
>NC_051416.1:27518940-27519826 GCF_015228065.2 Penaeus monodon
CATTACACCCGCGCATTTACAAACGCTCTTGTTGCTAAAAAAAATTAAATCCTTCCCCACAGCATCACTATGCTCTAAATTAACGCATTCATTTTCATGTAGGCTAGACACAAATATGCAAAGAAAAGAAATACCATTCATATATGTAGCTCAGTTTGTTTTTTAAAGAAAATTTATATCTTTTGAATCTTTAGTGCACCATGCCTTTGTTACATAAGCAAACATACAAAGTGTATGTAATATCATGTGAATCCTCTTTTTTTGATGTACATAAAGACAAAATATTCTCCCTAGTTTGTGTTAATTCATTGAAAAATTAGTCGTCTTCTAGTCTTCTAGCGCCTTTACTGATTACCTAATTAAAGAATTAAGAATTAACTTGTTACTGGATAACAACCTAGTTCAGTTGACTGTTAAATTTGAATTTAAAATCGGTATGAGGCAACAATGTGTGTGTGTTTCATTATACATATTCTTTCGTACGTTTTTATGCAAGTACTGGCGCTCGTGTATGCATGGGAGGTCATATTGCCTCTACCTGGAAAATAATAAGGAGTCAGCTGGAATTCAATATCGAGGGATAAAGCACCTTGGCTTCTCTTATACCTTCATATTACGAGGAGTTCTTAACACTTCTTTGAGCAACATGAAATATTTTCTGACACCTGACTAGATCCTTTTTCCCGTTCTGTATTTTTGTTATTTACCCTTTGCATTTAGCTACTTTTGTTTCTTTCGTATATTCACTCTTTCGTATATTCACTTTCGTTTGACTTCTGCTTTCTTTAAACTCGCATTCCTTCAAACTTGCAATCATAATAGATTTATTAAGAATCATCACATATTCGTCTTTGAATATATAAATTCATAATTCCCTCAGATTATC
>NC_051416.1:27520491-27520778 GCF_015228065.2 Penaeus monodon
TCATCAGAGTTCCCTCCCCCGTCTATTGTGTGGAGTGCAGACACAAGCACACTTTCAGGCTTCCCCCTGTTCAGCTGCTGTTAACTGTTACACGGAAAACACAACAATTTTCATTTCATTTCGTACCACCCATTGGTCAAGCCTGCGAACTATTTTCAGCTCCATTAGCTGATTGGGCGGTTCTATAACGTAAAATTGGAGAGGTGAGCAGAATAGGAAACAAAGGATGCAATAAGAGAAGAGAAAAAATGGGAAAGACGAGGATGGCTCGGGTGTGAAGAACTCAA
>NC_051416.1:27521176-27521334 GCF_015228065.2 Penaeus monodon
ACGGTCCTTTTCATAGACGTTCTCTGCCTCATAGACGGTACACAAGGGAACCCAAATTAAATTGACTCTGTAAAAGACTTTCCTTTCATTTCTTTTTAAGAAATGCAAATTCAAACCCGGACGTTCGACAGGTCTAATTAAAACATTCCCACACATCT
>NC_051416.1:27523789-27524079 GCF_015228065.2 Penaeus monodon
TTTTTTTTTTAAAAAATTTTAAAAAATTTTTTCCCCCAAAAAATTTGAAAAAAAAAAAAAATTTAAAATTTTTTCCCCCCCCGGGGGCAAACCCCTTTTTTTTCCCCCCTTTTTTTGGGGTTTTTAAAAAAAAAAAAAATTTTTTTTTCCCCTTTTTTTAAAACCCAAAAAAAAAACCCCCTTTGGGGGCCAAAAAAAGGAAAAGGGGGGGGGGGAAAAAAGGGGGGGGGAAAAAAAAAGGGGGGGAAAGGGGGGGGGGGGAAAAAAAAGGGAAAAGGGGAAAAAGGGGG
>NC_051416.1:27524143-27524465 GCF_015228065.2 Penaeus monodon
GGGGGGGGGGGAAAAAAATTTTTTTTGGGTTTTTCCCGGGGCCCCCCCCTTTTTTTTTTGGGCCCAAAAAAAAATTTTTTTTTTTAAAAACCTTTTTTTTTTTAAAAATTTTTTAAATTCCCCTGCTTTTTCTTTAAAAAACCCCCCCAAAAAAAAATTTTTTAACCCCCCCCTTTTTTTTTTCCTTTTTTTTTTTTTTTAAAAAAAAATTTTTTTAAATTTTTTAAAAAAATTTTTTTAAAATTTTGTTTTTTTTTTTTTTTTTTTAACCCCCCCCCCGGTTTATATTTTTTTAAAAAATATTTTTTTTAAAAAAAAAAAA
>NC_051416.1:27524719-27524920 GCF_015228065.2 Penaeus monodon
AAAAAAATTATTTTTTAAAAATATATATATTATTTTTTTTAAAAAAATTTATTTTTTTTTTTTTAAATATATTTTAATTATTTTTTAAAATTTATTTTTAAAATATTTTAAAAAAAAAATTTTTTAAAAATTTTTTTTTTTATATAAAAATTTTAATTTATATATTATATTATTTAAAATTATTATATAAAATAATAAAAA
>NC_051416.1:27525019-27525102 GCF_015228065.2 Penaeus monodon
CCCCCTTTTTTTCCCGGGGGCCCCCTTTCCCTTTTTTTTTTCCTTTTTTTTTCCCCCCTTTTTAACCCCGGGGGGTTTTTTTT
>NC_051416.1:27525123-27525207 GCF_015228065.2 Penaeus monodon
AAAAAAAAATTTTCCCGGGAAAGGGGGGGGCGCCCCCCCTTTTTCCCCCCCTTTTTTTTTCCCCCTTTTTTTAAAAAATTTTTT
>NC_051416.1:27525253-27525317 GCF_015228065.2 Penaeus monodon
TTTTTTAAAAAAATTTTAAAATAAAAATTTATAATTTTTATTTTATTTAAAACTAAAAAAAAAA
>NC_051416.1:27525407-27525488 GCF_015228065.2 Penaeus monodon
TGTGTGTGTTTTTTTTTTGGGGGGGTGGGTGTGTGTGGGGGTTTGGGGGTTTTGTTAAACCCCCTATTTTTTTTAAAAAAA
>NC_051416.1:27525651-27525819 GCF_015228065.2 Penaeus monodon
TTTATTTTTATTATATAATTTATAATTTATTTTTTTATAATATTTTTTAAATATTTTAAAAATTATAAAAAAAATTTTTTTTTAAAAAAATAAAACTTTTAATATAAATATATATTTTTTAAATATATATTTTTTTTTTTTTAAAAAAAAAAAAAATTTTTTTTTTTT
>NC_051416.1:27526302-27526796 GCF_015228065.2 Penaeus monodon
TTTTTTTTTGGGGGGGTTTTTTTTTTTGGGGGGGGGGGGGGGTTTTTTGTGTTTTTGGGGGGTTTTTGGGGGTTTTTTTTTTTTGGGTTTTTGGGTGGGGGGGTTTTTTCCCCCCCTTGGGGGGGGTTTTTCCCCCCTTTAAAAGGGTAAAAAAAAAATTTTTTTTCCCAAAAAAACCCCCCAAAAAAAGGGGGGGGGAAAATTTTTCCCCCCCAAAAAAGACCCCCCAAAAAAAAACCCCCCCCGGAAAAGGGCCCCGGGGGGAAATTTTTAAAATTTTTTTTTAAAAATTTTCCCCGGGAAAAAAAATTTTTGGGGGGGGGAAAAAAAAAGGGGGGGGAAATTTTTTTAAATGGGGAAAAAAAAAGGGGGCCCCCAAAAATTTTCCAAATTTGGGAAAAAAAAAAATTTTAAATTTTTAAATTTAAAAAAAAATTTTTTAAAATTTTTTTTTTTTTAAAAATTTTTAAATTTTAAAATACTTATATTTTTTT
>NC_051416.1:27526931-27527042 GCF_015228065.2 Penaeus monodon
GGGGTTTTTGGGGGGGGGGGGTTTTTTTTAAAAACCTTTTTTAAAAATTTTTTTTTTTTTAAATTTTTAATATTTTTAAAAAAACCCCCCTTTTTTTAAAAAAAAAGGGGG
>NC_051416.1:27527087-27527312 GCF_015228065.2 Penaeus monodon
AAAAAAAAAAAAACCACCCCCTTTTTCCCTTTTTCCCTTTTGGAATTTTTTGGGTTTGTTTTTAAAAAATTTTTTTACAATATTTTTTTTTTAAAAAAATTTTAAAAAAAAGGAAAAAATTTTTTTAAAAAAATTTTTTTTTTTTTTAAAAAACCCCTTAAAAAAAAAAAAGGGGTTTTTGGGGGGGGGGAAGGGGGAAAAGGAATTAAAGGGGGGGGGTTTGGG
>NC_051416.1:27527498-27527586 GCF_015228065.2 Penaeus monodon
TTTTTTTTTTAAAAATATATTTATATATAAAAATTATAAAAAACTAAAAAAGGGTAAAAAATTCATAAAAAAATTTGGGCCCAACCCC
>NC_051416.1:27527805-27527948 GCF_015228065.2 Penaeus monodon
AAATAAAAAAATTTTTATTTTTTTTAAAAAAAATTTTATTTTTTTTAAAAAAATTTTATAAAATTATAAAAAAAAAATTTTTTTAAAAATTTTTTTTCCAAAATAATTTTAAAAAAAAAAAAAAATTTTTTTTTTTTTGGGGG
>NC_051416.1:27527994-27528349 GCF_015228065.2 Penaeus monodon
AAAATTTTGGGGGGGGAAAAAAAAAATTTTTTTTTTTTTTAAAAAAAAAATTTAAAATATTTTATATAAAAATATTTTATTTTTTTTAAAAAATTAAAATTTTAAAATAAAAATTTATTTTTCCTTATTTTAATTTTAATTTTTTTTTTTATATAAAAAAAATTATATAATATATTTTTTTTTTTTATTTAATAAAATTTTTTTTTTTTTAAAAAATTTTATATATAAATTTTTTTTAAAAAAAAAAAATTTTTTTTTCCCCCCCCCAAATTTAAAAAAAACCCTTTTTTTCCCTTTTTTTTTTGGGGAAATTTTGGGAAAAAAACCCCGGGGTTTTGGGTTGGGGGAATGGGGG
>NC_051416.1:27528459-27528715 GCF_015228065.2 Penaeus monodon
TTTTTAAATTTTTAAACCCGGGGCCCCCCGGGGGGGGAAAAATTTTTTTTTAAAAAGGCCCTTTGGGGGGGGGCCCCCGGGGGGGGGAAAAAAAAAAAATTTTTGGCCCCCCCCCGGGGGGGGGGGCGCCCCCCCCCCCCTTTAAAAACCCAAAAAATAAAAAAATTTTTAAATTTCCCCCCCGGGGGGGGGGGGAAAAACCCCCCCTTCCCTTTAAAAAAAATTTTTAAAATTTTAAAATTAAATTTTTTTTTTT
>NC_051416.1:27529481-27529572 GCF_015228065.2 Penaeus monodon
AAAACCCAAAAAAAAAAGAAAATTTAAAAAAGGAAAAAAATTTTTAAAAAGGGGAAAAAAGGGAAAAAAAAAAAAAAAAAATTTAAAAAAA
>NC_051416.1:27529589-27529658 GCF_015228065.2 Penaeus monodon
AAAAAAAAAAAAAAAATTTTTTTTTTGGGGATGGGTAAAATTTTTCCCAAAAAAAAGGGGGGAATATAC
>NC_051416.1:27529694-27529840 GCF_015228065.2 Penaeus monodon
CCCCCTTTTTTAAAAAAAAAGGGAAAACCCGGTTTTTTGGGGGAAAAAAACCCCCCCCCTTGGGGGGGGTTTTGGACCCCCCCCGGAAAAACCCCCCAAAAAAAAATTTGGCCAAAATGGGGGGTTTTAAAAAAAAATTCGGGGGG
>NC_051416.1:27529988-27530396 GCF_015228065.2 Penaeus monodon
TTGTCTATCGTGACACACCCAAACCTTCCCCCCAAAATTTTTTTTTTAAACATTATCCTTAGTTCTAACCTTTCTACATAAAATTTTTGGATGGCAATTTTCCTAAATTTTTTCTCCCGGGGTTTTCACTTTGTCCCCAAAAGGGGCGTAAATAATGTTGAAGTGACTCTGTACCCTTTAGCGTGTCGGGTTGGGGTATGTGTTTCCTTTTAAACAAATGAAAGGTTTTTGGATAATCTTTGAATTTTAGTGTGGCTCAATGTTTTAAATTTTAATAAATTTTTACTTATTTTCACTGTATAAATGAAAATGATTGAAAGGGTGATAAAAATAATCCCCGGTTGACAAGTATTTTAAACTTTTTAAATAATTTTACTACCGTTTTTGTTTTGGTATTTAAACTTTTCC
>NC_051416.1:27530465-27531236 GCF_015228065.2 Penaeus monodon
GGGGGGACCCCCTTTTAAAACGGGAGTAGGGGAAGCAAAAATGTTGTGACAGATGGGGGAAGGGACCCCTTTTGCCCGGGATAAAGGGTTCCTTTTGCGTGGTTAAAGTGGTTTTTTTCAAGAATGGCAATCCAAAACCCCAGTATAAAAGGGGGGGGCTCGAGCAGGGCCCGGCGGCGTTTAAAAAAAAGCGTGCCCTGTGGAAACCAAAAAGGAACTGCCCGAAAAACAAAATTTCCTTTTAATCCGTAAATTTTGGAACCCTTTATCAAAACGACCAGACTTCTAAAGGGGGGGATGTAGACAATAAATTTTCTCCAGAGATATATAGATAAAAATAAGACATAAAAAGAACAGAGGAACCAACTCATCGTACAATCCTGACACACTATTTGGTTGCCTTACGTTTGGTTTTTTTCCCAGTGGGAATCTTTTATAGCGTTTGTTGTTTTATCCAAAATTTTAATTTTTAGTAAAAGGGGGCATCAACCCTTTTAAAACAGAGAAGGAAAGTGAAATAGAAAAATTCCAAAAAAAGGGGACAAAAAAGCTAAATCTTTTAAAAACTCTGTAAATTTACGAATGTTCAAAAATATTCACTGTGGCCGCGTCCCGTAAAACGCCGCCCCCCCCCCCAAAAAACCCCAGGACTGTATTTTTTTTAACAAAGAAAAATAGCATTTCATCAACATGCAAAACCGTCTGTAAAAGTGAAACTGACTTTCATCACTTGTAAAACAGACACCCACACGCACACACCCAATATGGAAA
>NC_051416.1:27531891-27531982 GCF_015228065.2 Penaeus monodon
TTCTTTGCTATTTTTTCATCTGGTTTTCTGACGCAAAAGTTTTTTATTTTCTTTGCCATTAGCGAATTGACTACTCAAAATAAAATCTTTT
>NC_051416.1:27532366-27532472 GCF_015228065.2 Penaeus monodon
TGCATTTGCTATTTTTCACTGGGGCTGTACGCCCAATGTTTTAAAATTATCTTTGCCCTTTGCGAATGACTACTCACCATAAAAACTAGTATAATGTATATTTAAA
>NC_051416.1:27532788-27533202 GCF_015228065.2 Penaeus monodon
ATTTTTTAAATGAGGTGGGCCCCCTTTTTTATATATTCTTCTTTATTTAAATCTCAGAAAAATTAAAATCTTTAAAGAGATTAAAAAAATACGTTTAAATTTACCAAAACCAGTACCAGGAAATTTAGTAAAAACGACAAGCTCTACCATTTTTCCCTTTTTTTAAAGAAGCTTCCCCTTTCCCTTGGCCCGGGAAAATTTAAAGGGTTAAAATTTTGGGTCCCCGAGAAAACCTTTTTTATAGGGGAAAAAATAAAAGAACATTTGGGACGGAATTAAAAGGAAAAGGGTTAAAATCTACCTTCGGATTAAATTTGCTAGGGGAAAACCTTGCCGGGGGCATAAAAGGCCCCCTGAATCAAACGGGTTTTCTCTCTTAATAAATTTTTGCTTCTCTAGGATTTTTCTTTAAAA
>NC_051416.1:27537818-27539169 GCF_015228065.2 Penaeus monodon
TATGTGATTGCTTGGATCTGCAGTATTTCTAATATTCGTCAACACGACAAGCATTTTTCCCTTGTGCCTTGTTTACATTTGGTTAGACCGAAATCATACCTCGTAGCACACAGCATCAATATCCTTCCTTAGAGTTTGATTCTGACCTTTGCAATTTCCATGAAGCTGTTGGCTAACTTTCTGAACTGAGAGTAATCATGTGGACTAGTTTCCTGCATGCCTGACTGTCTCGCCAATCAACATGTTTGCACATAGATTAGGTCTACTGATGCTTACCTGATGAACGATATGAACTTTCCTTTAGTTTTTTTTTCTTTGCATATTTTCATTTCTTGTCGATTTCATTATATACATTATGCAGTGGAATCCAAACAAACTTAGCCTGAATTTGCATTGATATATAACTTGCACGCATGTTATAAAATCAATAATACTAAGTAATCTATAACCAATGTTGGTTTATTTATTTATCTAAGTGTTCTGTCTACCTAGACACTGTAACAGCATTCATGGCTAAAAGTAATATACTAAACTTGGTGAACTTATGTTTCTGTTGAGATTTACTCCAATCCGTGTAAACCGCACGTAGTAGGAACATACAGACAAACACGGGAGTTCCTCTTCTACTGTCCACCGAAAACGGGTGTACCAGTTATAAGTGCAGACAGCTGCACGTGAACGCCAGGTAAGAAGAGTAAGTTAAGAGAACGACGGGTAAATAAAGCAAATGAGTGTCAGGTAAGTAGAGTAAGATAAAAGAGCGCCAGATAAATAAGGCAATTGGGTGAAAGGTAAGCACAGTATGGTAAGAGAGCGCCTGATAAGTAGGGCAAGTGAGTGACAATCAAAATGGGTGAGCGACAGGTAAAGCAAGTGAATGCAAGGTAAGTAATCAAGTGAGCACCAGATAAGGTAAGTGAGTGCCTGGATAAGTAAGACAAGTGAGTGCCAAGAAAATAAAATAGAGCACTGGTAAAAAGAGTTTGTGAACACAGGTAAACAGAACGAGCGCCAGGTAAGGTAAGTGAGCGCATCTAACTAAAGTATACGAACGCCAAGTATGTTGAGTGAGCGGTGGGTATGTAGGTTAAGTGAAAGCCAGATAGGTAAATTAAGTAATCAGCAGGTAAGTATGCAACAGGCATGTAAGCTAGCGCCGGATAGGTAAAGTATGTGAGCGAACAGGGAGTATTCGAACGCCAGGTAATCAAAGTAAGCGGCAAGTAGGATAAGTGATCACCAGGTAAGTCAAATGAGCGCCTGATCAATCAAATAAGTGCCAAGCAAGTAAGGTAAATAAGTGCAAAGTAAGGCAACCATCCTCCCCCTCCCCACAAAACGCCACCTTCAG
>NC_051416.1:27539232-27539537 GCF_015228065.2 Penaeus monodon
TCCTAAATGGTAGATCTCAACGCCCTAGGGAACTGTTAGCAGTGGGGATCACGGAGCCTTGTCGGAAAAAAGTGCATTTTTAGACATTCGTCAGTGTTCTTACTAAGAATAAAATACTGAAGTCATGTCTTCAAGGAATGATGCATTAGTATTAGTTGTGTAGAGTTTATACAGACCGTTAGATTTTTTTCCTAGTCTAAGAAAAAGAAATTTCAAAAAATATATACATAAATGAAATGGCTAATGTTAGGGGATCGTGAAAAAGGTAAGAAATCCACTCATGTGGACTTTTGTTGTTTTGTATA
>NC_051416.1:27539985-27540253 GCF_015228065.2 Penaeus monodon
AAAAATAAAAATCACACCAATATTCGCTGAGGGGATTAGAAAAAAAAAATCGACAAAATTACTGGGAATAATAAAACGCGCCAGGAAAATAACATCAAAGGGGTTTTCCTCCCTTTCATGCGCCTCACAACACCCGGGGAGGCCGTGGGGACGAAATCATCTGAATACAGGATCTGTGTTAATGTGGATCATCCCCCATTATCTCCTCTGGAATGGCCCTTGCGTTGATGACCTAGTATTTCAATTGTTATTAGGTTTGTTATTTTTT
>NC_051416.1:27541904-27541970 GCF_015228065.2 Penaeus monodon
TTTTAGGTATTTTCCGACAAGCTTATAACCAATTAGATAATAGTATTTGACATCACAGATTGTTCT
>NC_051416.1:27542194-27542943 GCF_015228065.2 Penaeus monodon
CGAGGTGTCTGTTTGTACGCATTTGTATCCGAGCCAGCTCCAAATTGGGCCTATGATCACCTCGTTAATTAGCTTTCCATTAAGGGTAATCCTTTGCCTCCTGCTGCCTTCCGGTGGCGAAATATTTATTCGTGCAAATTGTGACCCTTTGGTTATCTTTTCTTCCTTTCGTCTGTTTTTTTCTCCTCCCTTCTTTCTTCCTCCCTCGTTCTACTTGCTCGTTTTCCCTCTGTTGCATTCATCCCCTCCCTCCTCTCGTCCTTTTTAAGCCTTCTTATTTTTCATCCTTCATTCTCCCTCTTCCTACGTCGGCATCCTCGTTTACCCTTTCTTTCTTTCCCACTTAATTTTCCTACTCTTCGTCTTTTGATCTTTTCCATCTTCCTCTTTTTTTTCTCTCTCCCTTCTCCCCCGCTCCTCCTCATAATTCCTTAAAAAAAATCGTACCACCTCACTCCTCCTTTATCTCCTTCATATCCTTCATCACTACTCACCTATCTCTCGCATCCTCACAATTCTTCGTTTTCCTCCTCATACTCCTACACTCTCCTTCGCCATTACTACTTATCCTTATCCTCATTCTCTTTCCTCCTACTTCCTCTCCTCCCTCTCTCTTCCCTCCTCCACACCACCCATTCTCTTAACCCCCCCCCCTCCTCTTCACCACTCATTAAGCTACCTCTTGCTCTTCCACTACCTTCCTACCTCCTCTCTCACCCTCTTCCTTATTTTCATACTTCTTCTCTCAA
>NC_051416.1:27543013-27543340 GCF_015228065.2 Penaeus monodon
CCCTTTTTTTCCTTCCCCCCCTCTTCCTTCCCAAACCCCTTATTCTCATACTTCCTCCCTCAATCCCTCCCTCTTCTCCTTCTCCGTCTCCTTCTCTTCCCCCCTTTTCCTCCTTCCGTCTTCTCCCCTTTTTCTCTCAGTGATACTTTTTGCAAATGTGCAGTTTCCTATGTTTTCTTGCGTGTTTTGTGTTGGCCGCGCACTAGTCAATAGCGGTTATGACGTCAGGATTTGTTCATGAATAATATTTTATCATTAGGCTGAAGTACTTGTAGTTTCTATATGCGGATCATTGTATGAATGTGTGGTACTGTGTAGGTTTGCACG
>NC_051416.1:27543628-27544298 GCF_015228065.2 Penaeus monodon
ATGTCCTGCATGTTTTTATACTGCTTATTTAATTTGTTAGAGAATGTTTTTACACGTGTGTGCGTATGTGTGTTTATGTGTTCTTATAGACTTATTAACTTCTAGATTACAGACTTAAATATCAGGGCTGTCAAATTAATTTACCCTAGAGGGTCACATTTCACTTTAGGATACCTAATACGGCAAGATAATCATGAGTCGATCAAAACCACATCTTTTGAAGACAATACGATGATAATGAAAAGAAAATCCTGTAAGACTGTAAGTAATAATCTGAAAACGGCGGAGGACTGGCTTAATTACTCATGTAAAACGGCCGCCTCTAAGACTGGAATAGCAAGTGTGTCGCGGGCTGCACATAGGAGTGTGGCGAGCCGCGGCCCAGCACACAGCCAACCATAGAAAACTGTCCTACATGTCTGAAATTCTCAAGAGTGTACAGATCCTTATTTTCAACCACTACCTTATGTATGTTTATGAGAGACATCTTACAAGAATTCCTGTACTAGAATGGTATATGGGGCAAACTCGGCCGAGAAGAGCTCTCCTGCGTCATTTTTGCTCGCAGCTTCAACTAACGATATCATGTATTCAGTACCGTGGCTATATTCACTCTCGCTACGCAGGGATTTCAGGGAGTATTCAGGTATGATGTACTTTACGAATTCAT
>NC_051416.1:27544333-27545160 GCF_015228065.2 Penaeus monodon
ATAGATGGAGAGAGAGAGAATAATTTCCTACAGAAACTTCAAATTCCACGCGAAAGAGGTACGAAGAAGGTTATGTGTGAAATACGAATATCATGAAATTGTGGCGTTTTGTTATAAGAAATATGAATACAAGTGAATTACAGTTTTCTTAGGCTGCTTCTATTCATGGTTGTAATACTAGAGAAACTGTAGTAATATGATATTCATTTGTTCTCGTTTTTTTCGTTTTCTTTTTTATCTCTCTCTCTCTCTAATAGACAGGATATGTTCTTCATTTGATCTTAAGGAAGGTAAATATCTTGCAAGAAAATATCTTATTCATATATGAAACCACTCTACCATATCGCAATATATTCTTGTTCTATAAAAAAAAAGGCATTATCATCAAAGAATTCTTATTTTTGAAATTCAAAAACTCGTTTCTTTTTGCACATGAAGAGGCATGATTACCACTGTAATGTTCAAAACGAAAAGCACCCACACCTTACTCCTAAAAGGAAAAAGAAGAAAAGGAAAGAAAAACTTCACAAAGCTTTACACAGAATTGCAGTGTCTTTGTATGTTTTCGTTTTACAATGTTTGAAAAGAGTTGCATGCATTGTGCCTCGCGTTTAGGGCCACTACTGTCAACACCGGTGTATTGTGTGCATTCAAAACAGGTAGGTTTCTTTGAATCAAGCTTATTGTTATTTGGGCATTGTTTAATGCTTCTTCATCCCGACATCTTCCGTAAACACGTTATGATGGGTGGGTTGTGGTAGTGTCAACCGTATTAGAAATTATGTACGAATTTAACATATTACTTTTTTTAAATAATAATAATGATT
>NC_051416.1:27545187-27545717 GCF_015228065.2 Penaeus monodon
GGCAGATGATAAAAAGGATAAACAGTTGAGGAAATAATATAATTCAACTTCGAGCCAAAGCGGCAAACCAAATGGTGTTCATAATGGTCGTACAGTATGGGCGATTCGCAGTCGTTCTGTTAATGGTTCAAAATATCAAAAACCACGCCGCGGAATTAAAAATATTGAAATCGACACAGGATGTATTTGCGCATCTGTCATCATCAATCATCTAGCGTGATGAAGTTGGTTAAACTGGTGAAATACACGAGGTGCAACATGCATGGACGGTCATTAGAAGTAATATCCATGCATGTATTACAGCACAGGTCCAGTGGGAGAGTGAGCAGAGTGCGTCAGGGTGTGTGTGTGTGATATGAGTTTGATGAAAGGCCAAATAAAAGGTCATTGAAGTCTCTTATAACTTTTTTTTTCAACAAATTATTATTGTTCCATAATTGTGCAGGACAGGAAACCCATATGACGGGTTAAAAGTTTGCAAATAAGGTATCATCCAGCTGTCCCATGTATTGCACGAGGGTGTATGATGT
>NC_051416.1:27545854-27545930 GCF_015228065.2 Penaeus monodon
GCGATCACGAAATAGTGCATAAAACACCACAGAATTATACCTCTCAGTCAAAACATTTTCAAAGTTAACCTTATTA
>NC_051416.1:27546184-27546505 GCF_015228065.2 Penaeus monodon
TATTTATGAGGATATATGAGTCCCATGATTATTCTTTTCAAAGTGAATGCAAGAATTTATAATAATTACATTATGATCAGAGTGAAAATGATAACTACATTATACTAGCAATTCCTGTTGAGACTCCATTAGTCTTTCATTTCTAATTTATATCTCATTATAAAATTTCATTATGATTACGAATACACATTAATGGAATCGCAGATGTCAAGGACTAAACATATTGTGTGGAGAAAAGAATTCTGCTTCTACAAGTTACTCATATTAATCATGAATAAAGATTCTGCTTAGTTTTATGCAGGAAAAAAACACAACGTACAA
>NC_051416.1:27546536-27547442 GCF_015228065.2 Penaeus monodon
GACAATTTGTTATGATTTTTTTTAGATTATGATATAAAGTACATACACATCTTTTATTTATGAAAACGCCGTAGAAAAAGATAATGATAATTAGTAATATTACTCTTGTTTTATCGAAGTTTAGAGCTAATAAATATAGATTATAAAAGTGAAGGATACCAACAGTAATTAGGTACATATTAGAGCCAGCCACCATTATGCAAAACAAAATTATTTTCGGGTTAACTTTAAGTACTGAGGCTCATGTAACGTTCTGTGTTCTTTATCTTTTTTATCTTAAGTTTGGTTCTGAGTCTCAGAACTAAACATAAATTTAGTTTCTTAGATTCTTTTCATCATTATCATTATGCTTTCTAATTTAAGACATATTTGCAACTTAAGAAGACTTAATGAGAGTGAATTGCTTAATTCATTTTTCTTACTAAGTCTACTTATCTTGCAAAAAGGGTTAAATTAGAAAGCAGAATGATAATGATGAAAAAGAAATAAAAGGGAAGAGTGAGGAAACGCAGAAGTAGGAATATGAAAATAAGGTGAAAACGAAGGAAGAGTAAAAGAAAAGAAAAGAATTGAAAACGAAGAAGGAGAAGGAGAAAGAGACAAGAAAGATAGAGGTAAAGAAAAAAGACGAAAGAGGAGAAGAAGGGGGGGCAGAAGAGAAAGAAGTAGAAGGAGAAACAGAAGGACAGGACGAGGATGAAGGAGAAGAGAAAAAAAAAGCTTGCAAAAAGGAGGAGGCGGAATAGAAGGAAAAAAATAGATGAACAAAAGGGCGAAGAAGGAAGAAAAGGAGAAAGAGAAAGAGAGCGATAAAAAGAAGACGAAGGAGAAAAAGAAGAAGACTGAAGAAGGAGAAAGAAAAAAAAGCAGGATAAGAAGAGAAAGAGAAGAAAAGAGGAAGAAACA
>NC_051416.1:27547481-27548075 GCF_015228065.2 Penaeus monodon
TTATGATAATAATAATAACCGAAACTTATCCTCAGTAAAGCCCCAAGCGGACCGAGAAAAGGGCTTAGAACTGAGGTCTGAGATTAGAGTCTAAGGGAGAGGGAAGAGCCGGAGGAGGTGGATAAAGAGGGGGATAGATAGACAGAAGGAAGATTGGAAAAACGAGGAAGTAAATAGAAGATAGGGATGGATAATGAAGGGAGGAAGAGCCGGAGGAGGTGGATAAAGAGGGGGAGATAGACAGAAGGAGAAGGGAATAGAGGAGGAAAAGGTGGATGAAGAGGAGGATGGAAAGATGGAAAGGAGAAGGAAAACAAGGAGGTGGATAAAGAAGAGAAAGGATAGACAGAAAGCAGAAGGAAAAAGATGAGGGATAGAAGGGAAGAAAAGAGAGAAGAAGTGGATGAAGAGGAAAATGGAAAAATAGAAGGGAGAGAAGAAGAAGAAGAAGATAAGGAATAAGAGGGAGAAGAGGAGGAGAGTATGAAACGAATAGGAGGAAGAGGAGGAGGATTTATAGATGAGAGAAGGAAGAAGAGTAGGAGGCAGATGGGAGGAAGAAAAGGGAATGGTATAGAGGAGGAGGAAGAAGAC
>NC_051416.1:27549301-27549374 GCF_015228065.2 Penaeus monodon
AAATGCTATTCAATAAAATATATTATGATTATCACTATCTTAAGATACAAAAAAATGTTTGTTTGATCATCAG
>NC_051416.1:27550196-27550783 GCF_015228065.2 Penaeus monodon
AGATATTTGTGTCTAGAAGAATAAAAAAGGCTTATGTATGCGTATGTTTGCGTGTAGATATCTGTCTATTAATATAAAAAAAAAAAAATCTTGGAGGAAAAGCTCCAGTTTCTATCATCATATCTCACTGGATTGTATCGCTACTGCAATCGCCCCTAAGCACCAACCCCTTTAGATTTTGAGTGTGACTGCGAAAAAAGCACCGTAACCATTGTAACCCGTAACCAGTAACCAACAGCTGTTCTTTGGTCACCTCCCCCCCAGGTTTCTCAAACACCAAAAAATACTTTTTTCCTACCTGGCATGACTAGGAGGAGTTTGCTGTAGACGTGGATGATGAAGCCTAGTCAGCTAACATCAATTATCAAATATTAATGGATTCAAAAGACATTAGCTACTCGTGAGCAAAAGGTAACACCAGTACTCAGTGACTCTTGGCGAGAAGTTGATTGCAGCAATAAGAGAATAGGTAGAACCGAAGAAAGTAATAATCACCTCTGCGGAAAACTTCGTTGACTAGAAGTTTGCTGAGCCCCAGAAAGAGTCAACAAAGAAGCAAAAGTTATACCCAAACTATAGTGTTTTTA
>NC_051416.1:27551561-27551747 GCF_015228065.2 Penaeus monodon
AATTTGATTTACTTCAATATGCTATGTTAGTAACTCGTGGGGTAGTTTAAATTTACTCCTCTGTTGGGTGTGTGATCAATCGATCATAGAAACTTAATTTCCAATGTGATCTTCTTCTTCTTTTTAATTCTATAATGATATAAGAATGATCAGATAGCCTATTACATTATCCTCTAAATTTCAGTA
>NC_051416.1:27551859-27552326 GCF_015228065.2 Penaeus monodon
ATAATAAAAACAGAAATGAGACGGGATAGAAACACTCAGTCCTCCCCCCCCCCTCTACCTATCCGTTTTTTCCATATACTAGCTCTTTAAAATTTCGTTAACTTGAGAATTAAGAGATACATTAACATTTTACGAATTTGTGAATTTCACGAATTTAGTTAACAATTTAATAATTTAATTGTCAAGCAATAACGATGATTTAAGTAAATATCCATAACTTTGGTGCCGAAAACACAACGAATCATTTTGGTTGCATGCAGTGAGCACGCCAATCCTGGGACAATACAGCAATCAATCCCTCCTTTCTAATTACATACTTCCTCCTTTACCATTTTACTTTGATGCTGCTGTAACATGCTCACTCTATCCCTCGATCTACTCGGAACTGTGATGTTCGACCGATTCCGGTACCAAATCTACGGGAACAAAAACTAAGTAATTTTTTTTTCTTCAAATGGGCTGGTGGG
>NC_051416.1:27553051-27553263 GCF_015228065.2 Penaeus monodon
AGATTGAAATCCTCACCTATTATGTGCATGTAACTGACGGGAAGAAACAGACTTTCCGGCAAATTGACTGCGTTTGTAACCACCAAAGAGCACATAATTGCGAAGAAGCATTTTGACTTGCAGAAGAAGGTGGGGCTCGGGATATTAGTCACAGCCACGGCCAAGTGGAAAATCCCAGACACTCTTTTATTGACTGTGACGTCATGCAGTTT
>NC_051416.1:27553744-27554017 GCF_015228065.2 Penaeus monodon
CGAGAAAGTAAGAGAGACGAGGAGAGCGCGTTGACTACATTCCCCCTAGGAAGCGAATAATACTGCCACTATATTTCAGTTACGGAAAATAGGTAGAACAGTATTGATCAGTGTTCCCAGTGGGTTGAAAATGATAGTGATTATGATGTGTTTCCCTTGTAGATAACAAATACCTAACTCCAAACTTTATACTCGCATTCCCAGTGCAATTAATTATGTGGACTTTGAGGTACATATAGAATAGGTACATTTACATGGATGCGTACATAAAAC
>NC_051416.1:27554396-27554743 GCF_015228065.2 Penaeus monodon
ATTATTATCACTTAAGTTATTATAACCGCTGTATCTAACCGCGGAAAGTGTGTCTGCAGAACGACCAAGAGAGCGTGTGGATCCGTATCCTAGAGTGAGTCACATACATCCATTTTCCTCTTTTAAGATATTCGCGAACACATCAAACAATTTGCAGATAAAACAAGGAAGGATAGAACACGAATGTAACAACGCTGTTTTATTTTAAAAGTTTGTTTAGCATGAATCCTGCACAAAGTCCAAACAACGTCGGATGCTAGCAATATCAGTAAGTAAAACTGTCATGCGCTCTAATTAAAAAACTTAATAATTGCTCAAAAAAATAAACTTTGCCAAATGTTTCTATC
>NC_051416.1:27554838-27555074 GCF_015228065.2 Penaeus monodon
CAATCAAAATTTCATCCCCTTTGTACAAACAAGCCCATTTTCCTTTTCGTTTTAACAAGCTATGGGACCAGTACAAAAGAGGGGACAATTGTTGCATGGTTTCCGGCTGAACGCATTTATTTAACTGCGCCTGGTGTTGACCCTGGTGATGAGTGGAACATTTTTTTTCTTTTTTTACTTAACTAATTTATTTATGCTTTTGTTGTTGTTTTGAAAGTACCGATGCACATTTCTCT
>NC_051416.1:27555573-27556086 GCF_015228065.2 Penaeus monodon
TGCATTTATACACTAACAAAGGATCACAGAAAAGGATGTATTTATCATGGGCAATCGCCGAAAATTACCCAGTCGACTGATCAATACTTATTTTCGTTTTTTAAATGACTTGTAAGCACTGTCATAAAGCTTATATCATTAACCTTGATATCCAAAGACTAAGAACAATCATCTCATATCTATGATATTCCCAACGCACCGCTAATATATATATCTAATATTGTTCTTGTGATCATCGCTGGGAGACATGTGCACACAGCTATCTCGCGATTATTACGTCGAATATGCACACATAAACATACATATAAGCACGTGATATACGAATGGATACCTTCATTAATACTGCACTCACGCTGAAGATACATAAATCTTTAATATTTGCATTATATTGTGTTTTATTTATCAGCTTCTGTCCTCTATTTATTTATATTATCGCGTCTATTAACATTCCAAACACTTAATAAATAGTTCTGTTATGCGAAAGGACAACCGTCAACCTGAGAACCCTGACAC
>NC_051416.1:27556196-27556323 GCF_015228065.2 Penaeus monodon
CATAATACTGTCTTCTGCGAAATCATAAATTAACACTATGGTCAAGGTGGAGTCAGTGCTAGCGTCCTCATCACTACACTGCGTGTATATCTGGCTCCGATTCGCCAAAACTCTTACGTGAAAGGGA
>NC_051416.1:27556449-27556853 GCF_015228065.2 Penaeus monodon
ATGCCTGGTTTGTATCTTCACATTTTATATTTTTCATATCTTCTTTATTACAGTTTCCTACCCTCAACACCACATCATTTCATTTTCTCATAAGAAAGTTGGAAAATCGCAGTACTCCAGACCCTGGGGTAGGTGCCATATTTTTTTTTTTTCCTGAGGTTGCAGGCGAAATAACCTACAAGCATACAACGCTGCGCTTCGTCTCTCTCTGAAAAAACAAGGCATCAGAGCAATAAACCTCTGCTTGTAGTGTATGCTTTTGATCCTGCTTTCCATAGTTTGATCCTGTTTTCCATACTCTCCAGTCACTTACTTTACCTTATTCTACGTGCTCTTGACTTTCATTTCGTTACATTTAAGTGTTTAATTTTACGAACATCTGATTGAATTTCCTGGAGGGGCTG
>NC_051416.1:27557180-27557528 GCF_015228065.2 Penaeus monodon
GTTCTCCCGAATGAGGATTCACGGAATTACAGCGTTTCCGTGAATGCTTTCTCTGAAAATACTTGAAAGGTCGCTTGCATTGTATATCATCCCGCTGCTCTAAAACTATTTTCGTACAAAGAAAATCTAATTTCACAACGCCTTTGACAAATCCAACGGCAGCCTCTGATATGCCGGCGTGGTCTTAGGAGATCCTTTTGTGATGCTTTTTTTTTGCCTTGTGTTTGTTGGTGTTGTTGTTAGTGTTTGTTATATTTCGTTTGTTTTTCATTTTCTTGTCTTTTCTTTCCTTGGCGTGTCATTCGTGTTTGTGTTAGATAATTTGTTTTTTTCGATTTTAGATCTGTG
>NC_051416.1:27557988-27558120 GCF_015228065.2 Penaeus monodon
AGCACATCTGTCTGCCTGTATTCTTATTTATCTTAATATGTACTTGATTTGTGCACACAGTACTGCTGTCTCAGTCAGTTTCTTTCTCTCTCTCTGTATCTATCTATTAATTCCTTTTCATTGATAATTTAT
>NC_051416.1:27558496-27558946 GCF_015228065.2 Penaeus monodon
GAATTCCCTGACAAATTTGCGAATAACACAGACACCATTACAAGAACTCCCAAGCAACCTCTTGTCTTTGCGTTTCCTTAAGGTCACTCTCCTTCCATTTATTCAGGGAATGTCGGGTATGCAATATCCACACAGGTTTTCCCGAAGGAGGTTGGATTTCATATTTCCTCGACCTTATTTGATCGCTTTGTGGTCCGAAGATCAAAACTAAATATTACAGCAAATACTACAGTACGATTGCATATATTGTTTACATTAATAGACAGCATTTATTGATGGGTTTATTCTGTAAAATCCTGGTGGGCGTGAATGTTCGTTGTATGGATTAATGAGTGTCATATATGGTTCGATATCTGTGGGTATTCGTACTGAATAAATTGTAACCAAAAGCAGAAAAGGAAAGAACAAATAAAATTATTCAGGATAATAGGAAGCAATTTAGTGAAATGA
>NC_051416.1:27558999-27559065 GCF_015228065.2 Penaeus monodon
TATATACAAATCGAGGTCCTAAAGTTATGCGTAGAAGGCTATATATCCTAGTTAGTTGCGAAGGCC
>NC_051416.1:27559404-27559657 GCF_015228065.2 Penaeus monodon
ATCAATAACTGAAACTGTTATACGATGGCTTCAGAATCAACCTCATGATGAAATATGCATTGAAAGTGTCGTTTCACTTCTATAATAAATGAGGCCATATATTACGGTCTTTTCACTGTGCGTAGCAAGTAATCTATTTTCGTTGACTTTGTTGGTAAATTTTACGTGAAGGAGGAGGTGGTGGCCATGTCTTATGTAGGTTAAAAGGCATTTGACTATCTGTTGATCATTTCGCAGTTTTCTGTCAGGTTAT
>NC_051416.1:27560345-27560557 GCF_015228065.2 Penaeus monodon
TAAAAGATATCCAAAAATTCGACTCAGGTCAGGAGGGAAACAGATTAGTCATTCAAATGGGATTTCTTTTCATGAATACTCAAGTAGGTAATCCTTGCTTATTAACTCCTCCATAAAACTCTATTATTGTGTTTACCTTTTATAGATGACGACGATTTTTCCTTTTAAGAGCGTGGAAAATTGAAAGTATTCTGAGCACAACCCTCCTCAAT
>NC_051416.1:27561314-27561559 GCF_015228065.2 Penaeus monodon
TTGAGCCAACATCTCAAAACAACTGGCTCCAGACTTATAGGTAATACGAAAACTACATCACAATCCCATAGAATTTTTTTTTCGTAATCCCACTGACAAACAGACACACACGAAAATAGATGGTCCTTTTCAGATGTAATGAAATCTAAGGAACGGAATGGCCATTAGCGAAAATCGGGGTTTGCTTCCCGCTCATAAACAAGGCCAATTTGAGACAAAGCGTGATTCGCAAGCGGTGAAGTCAG
>NC_051416.1:27561617-27562031 GCF_015228065.2 Penaeus monodon
AACTTAATTGTGTCAATGGCATAAAAGAAAATACATTTTAGAAGATTCCCAATGTACATTTGATAAAACTTTAATATACCCCCCCCACACACACACACACATTAATATTCTACATCGTGAGAATCACACTTTTCAAAAAAGGGGTACCTTTCCTAATCATACTCAACGTCTGCACTGCCAGAAATTTAAAAAGAACTCTCAATTATCGATGGTTTTAACAAATTCCGAGAAACCTTCAATAATCCTTATTCGGAAAAAAAATCAATTTAGGCCTAAATACTTGGTAATGAATTTGACGTTCGGTATTTTAGATTTAAACATTTTCTGGGTTGTTGTTTAAAGTGAATTATGAAATCCTTCAGAAATTATGAAATCCACAATGCTCAATAAGTCCAAATGTAACAACAAATCTCC
>NC_051416.1:27562260-27562574 GCF_015228065.2 Penaeus monodon
GCAATTTTTCATAAGATTTTCGCATAACCGATCGCGACTATTACTAACCAAATATATCGAAATTATGCCATAATGCCATATGCCAAATTATAAGTAACTATTGTAATAATACACAAGGAATAAGTCTCTGCAATGTGTAATGCAGGAAACTCTGCCCCTTAGCGACCCCACCCCCTCGGGCACAGACCACGCCCTGAAAGACATAGAATCCACCACGTATATATCGCAGGACAGAGCAAAAGAGAATCACCCTCTTAGCTCAGCGGCACCCCTCAGTAAGGTTAGTTCCTTGTAATGCCTAGGTTATACCCGCA
>NC_051416.1:27562644-27562726 GCF_015228065.2 Penaeus monodon
CTTGCATTCAGCAGTATAGTGAGATATTATCTTCACTATGTTCTTATATTATTGTTAGTTTACCTAGCAATTTAATGGGTAC
>NC_051416.1:27563340-27563710 GCF_015228065.2 Penaeus monodon
TTTTTTCTTCGTCTTTCCTTCGCAAAAGGAACTCACACACCGAGCGTTAATTTTCCTGATTTCTCGAGGGGACGAGGTATTAGAAGTCCCATTTCTCCTTGTCAGATAATCACTCACACTTATTGAACTGATTAAAGAAATTTGTCCCAGGTGTAACGATGACTTGCGCAATCTTTAATGATGATGGAAAAGTTTCTCAGTGCCTTTTCGGTTTTTTATCTAATATTCTTGGTTTATTCAATCTATCATTTCTTACTTTTGTTACATAAAATGTAATGAATCAGGTGAATGTCAATAATATAAGTTTTAAATGTCAAATATTTTTTATAGGGATTGTGATAAGTCATCAAGTGTTATCAAGTCAAACGTA
>NC_051416.1:27563731-27563860 GCF_015228065.2 Penaeus monodon
GTACTGGTGACAACAGATAAGAAAAAATACTGGAATACAAATATTACGTACTTTTGTACATAAAATATAAAATAATCGTTTGTGTATTAATTGACGCTGAGATTCAAGTCGAAATGTGTGGCTGTGCAA
>NC_051416.1:27564821-27565048 GCF_015228065.2 Penaeus monodon
CTTCTCCAAACATGAGATTTCACCGTCTTCGTGAACGTGATCTCAGACCCCATTCCACTTGCATCATTAATGTGGAAGGAGTGATCCACTTCAGAATTTGCATTCCCTCCAGTATGCTGAAATTTTCATGACACAGGCTGGTGGAATGCAATGATTTTACACTGAATACCAAGTTTTAAGAATTGTTTGTCGTTTTTTTTCTGATATTTAGTTTATTGTCATGAGCC
>NC_051416.1:27566473-27567410 GCF_015228065.2 Penaeus monodon
ATTTTTAGCTCTTGAATTTTCATTATTTATAATCCAATATTTCTTTTTATTCAGATTTTGTCTTATCAGTATGTAGTTGATGATGGAGAGCGTTTGACGGAGAGTCAGATGCGCGAGGCCGTGGCAGTCGCATAGTATTAAACCACTCACATGTAGCCTGACCCCTATACAGAGAGGTTACAGATACTTCCCTGGAAAGTGCGTATCAGTCTGTGTGTATAACATCAAACTGTAACTCAATTATTATTTCATACTTCATACCTCTGCTTGGGGTCAGTATCGCCGTGAAAGTATATTTTTGATGGGAAATAATATTTGCTTTTTGAAAATCCGCAATTAATTTACATATATTTTGTTGGTATTCGCATTTAGGACAAATGTTATTTTTTGAAATAGTGTGTGTGATCATAATCATTGAATGATGTATATGGGCTTCTCACCAAATTATATAATTACGAATTTTGCAAACGTTATATCATTTCAGGGTGAATATTAAAGTAGTAGTGACTGCAACAGAACATCAAAAGAAACAAAGGAACCATAATTACAGAATAAAAGCTAAGAAAAGTAAATTCAAAAAAGCTGTGCAAATTCGATATATCTATGGAGGACTGCTGATGACTCATGATATAGATTATTTTCTTAGATCACCTTTTCCTAGAAGATATTTATGACATTTATGATATTTATGTTTTCTTTAGAAATATGCCATGTAAGGTGTCACACCAGTAGTTACATTAGTAGTCGATAGCCATTAAAATGGATGTCACTATTCTGTTAAAGGTGTGCCTATTACATACATACTTCAATCTTGAATATTGTATATTCACTTTGCACCACATTCAAATCTGATGAAAATATTTATTACCGATCACTTTATTATTCATCTCAGATGATATTTGAAAAGTATTCCATAACGAAGGTGGTCATTTAATTA
>NC_051416.1:27567726-27567952 GCF_015228065.2 Penaeus monodon
GTAACTATTTGTATGATTCGTTTATCTTATTCCTATTATTCCAAGAAAGCATCCATATATATGAACGCATATATTTTACATTATTAATCTTAATACCACAGAAATACAGTGCTATTTCATGATAACAATGTAGGTGCATTTTTTAAGGTATCTTTTTGTTATATTAAGAAGAACATTTACTACAGTATTATTTTTGGGTGTGATTTCCATTCCCTAATGCACTAAG
>NC_051416.1:27567991-27569406 GCF_015228065.2 Penaeus monodon
GAAGGAATAAGCAAGTGGAGAGACTCATTCTTACCAAGGAAAGGTTCTAAGATTGATATATATATTGGAAAAAAGAAATATTGTATATTCAGAAATAACTGATAGAAGTTGTAAATACTGAGATGTTTTAATTTGTTACAGTATAGTTTATTTGAAAGTGAATGAAGTGGTAGTAGAATTAGATTTATCATAGGTTATTATATGATAACTAATTGTACTTAAATGAAATATTATCTGCATCAGGCTATTTTCTTTTTATAGTTCAGTTCTAAGCTGTTACCGGCGCTCAAGTTTTAAAAAAATGAAGAGACATCAAATATAGCTACACAAATTGTGAACGAGAAAAGAGCAATAGGCAGAGCAGGAATGAGAGAACTACCACTCTGTGTTTTATAAACATCCTGGGTGAAAAGGCAATAATAACACAGCTTTAGGACAGTTGGTCCTAGAGTTATTACCCTCATTTAGTCCCCAGCTCTCACCCTCAAGCTACACACCACATGTTCAGCCACTCATTAGAAGCAGTGCCAAAGCAACTTACATAACATCAACAGACATCCAAAACGAACACGCAGGATTTAGAGTTAGCAGAGATACACACTAATGATAATCCAAATGTTCCCGTCGAACAATATCGGCCATTTAGGACAAGAAGACGTAGAATATGATCAGAAACGTGACGTGAATCCCTTTCAAAGTCTGTGAAAAATCTTGTTGATAAGCTAGACAGTTTTATGGGGGATACTGCAAATCAAAATAATGCAAATTTACTTAAAGCAAAGACGGAGAGAGCAGAAAGGAATGGTGCTCGACAAGAGGAATATATGAAATTTAAAATGTTAATGTTAAAAATAAAAACAATTCGCAGGAGAATCAAAGGAATAAAGTTTTGATTAGGACTTCCATGTGTATCAAACTGTCTCTGTGTTACTTCTGTTGATATTGTACTGTTTATTTACTTTTGCTGAAAGAGAAGAAAGTTCTGTAAGATCTTTAGTCGAGAGGGAGTATTGTTTTTTTTATATTTACACTATTAAGTACACTCATTCAGAAAATTTCGTTTCTTTGGAAGAATATTGTTTGCCTGTTTGCAGAGGATGAATAACTGAACAATACTGTTTTACGGTGTTTTATTATAATACCTTTTTTTCACATTAACACCAAAAGTACTTTGTTTCGTAAGCTTTCCACTCATACTAAAGAGAAGAAAAAATGCTAGCAGTGATTTCAAAGAATATCAAGGTCAACAACTTTGGATCTTTTTTCTTCACTCTTTGAATCGTGGTTGCCATTCAGCTCAAGATGTGGTATGTAGCCTGGTAATTCTGAATCAATCTGCTGAACTTCCTGTAATATTCATAACATTGTCATCCATAAGGCAAGACACAACTACAATAATAGGTGTTGATCTTTTA
>NC_051416.1:27569745-27570094 GCF_015228065.2 Penaeus monodon
TCCCTCCACGACGGTCCTTCAGTTCCTCCTCAGATGCTCTTCAACTTCTCCGAATGCTTTGACGGACACCGCAATCCATCTCTCCAGAATCTTCACTATATTCGAGTTTCTACGAAATCGGACTTACCCTCTCAATCCAGGGTTGCGGTGAGGACCTCGTTAACTTTAAGATAACCTGATACTAATGCAAGCGATATTGCATGTTGCATATGAAATGATGCAGATTAGAAGACGGAAGACGTTTGCAATATGTCTGTGTAATTGGTAGCGCTCTGCATAGGATATGCAAACAATGTGAGAGTTGTTGCATGTGTTTATCTTTAGAAGGACCAGATGTGTTTGGTTTCTC
>NC_051416.1:27574652-27574909 GCF_015228065.2 Penaeus monodon
AAATTTATGCTCTCACATCATTTAGATATCCTATGCAGAGGTCTACCAATTACACAGACATATTGCAAACTTCATCCGTCTTCTAATCTGCATCATTTCACATGTAACATCGCTTGCATTAGTATCAGGTTAACATAAACTTAACGAGGTCCGATTCCTTAGAAACTCGAATATATCGAAACAACTTACATGATATTGAAGATTCTGGAGAAATGGATTGCGGTGTCCGTCAAAGCATTCGGAGAAGTTGGAGAGCA
>NC_051416.1:27576821-27577040 GCF_015228065.2 Penaeus monodon
CTCCATTGCATATGTATCAGATTTCCCAAAAAGGAAAATCTTAGTTCATAAAACACAACATTAATCATATCCCATCGCATATATCTGCATGACTAAAAGTAAGAAACTCTAATACAGAATGTTCATTAAAAAAAAAATCCGCAAGTCATTCCGAACGAGGCATCATTACTGCACAAAAGAATAGTCATGATGCTGTCCAATGATTTTCTTGTTCCAGTC
>NC_051416.1:27577240-27577395 GCF_015228065.2 Penaeus monodon
TTTTTTTTTTTTTCATGCAAGATACTAAATGGAACTGACAGAGAGAAAGGAGGACGAAATACCTGGTAAATACAGACAAAGAATTAAGGTAAAAGTGAGACAATGACTTCTTACTAATTAGTGAGAGATGCAGAAGAAAAGATAAAAAGAAAAAA
>NC_051416.1:27577693-27578521 GCF_015228065.2 Penaeus monodon
TATTTCCTCCCAGTTCCATGTTTTCAAGATCAGACCATCGGTGCAGATGACAAGTCTCTTCTTTGACACTTTTTGTCCAAATATATTTTCTTTGGTCATTTTTTTTTCCTTTTCCTCGTTTCTTCTCTTTCTTTTACTTCTTTCCTCCCTTTTTTCCTGTTCCTCCTGTCTCCCTTTCTTTTAATCGCATGTCTCTTTCTCTTGCTTTTCTTCCTGTTTCACCCTCTTCCCTTTTCCTCACGTTTTCCCTTCTTCCTTTCAATTGCGTGTGTCTTTGTTCCTATTCCTCATTTCTCCCTTCTTCATTTTCTTCGCCCGTTCTCCCCTTCCCTTTCCTACCGTCTCCTCTTCTTCCTTTTAATCGCGACTCTCCCGCCTTTTCTTCGTTCCTCCTCCTCTTCCTTTTCCTCCCGACTCTTCCCTCTTCCTCGTCATACATCTTCCCCTCTTCTCCCTTCTAATCGCATCTCTCCCTCTTCCTGTTCCTCTCATCTCCTCTTCTCCCTTCTAATCGCATCTCTCCCTCTTCCTTTTCCTCTCATCTCCTCTTCTCCCTTCTAATCGCATCTCTCCCTCTTCCTTTTCCTTCCATCTCTTCTCCCTTTTAATCGCATCTCTCCCTCTTCCTTTTCCTCACATCATCCCCTCTTCCCTTCTCCTCACATGGCCTTGTAACAGGGACGGACTTGCATCACCTTTTCACCCACCTCAAGCAGCCAGGTAGAAGCCCCATAGTTCCTGGTATTACTTTCCTTATATCCGTCATTTATGTCGATTTTGCGAAGATCTGGACTTGAAGGATTCGATGAATAACTTTTGTTTTCATCC
>NC_051416.1:27579182-27580219 GCF_015228065.2 Penaeus monodon
GCATCAATGAAGCGTTAATTAGATGCTGTTAATATCATATCCTGCTGATTAGCCTATAATTAGTTATTATAACCACTTAAAAACGACGGAATCCTGGACGACGTCGATGTAAAGAATCTATCTGAAGGCACACACTCTGGCGGAGTTAATGGGTTCCTGTATCGTTCCTCAGAGGACATCAATTAAATCCTCACGGTGGGTGGCTGAGGCTCGCCCGACCGATAATCCGCGGGAAATGAAAGGAGGATCAAGGGAGAGAAGGAGAAAGAGAAAGGGGAGAGAAATTGTGGAAGAGAGGCACGGGGGATCAAAGGAGAAGAGAGAAAGAGAAAAGCGAGAGTAATTAGGAGGAAAGAGGATTATTTAAAAGAGAAAGAGAAGGGGTAGAGATTGTAAAGAGGGAGATAGGGAGATAGGTGTCCTAATAAGAGAAAGGGGAAGAGGGAGATAATGTAAAGAGGGGGTAAGGAGGAGGATTTAAAAGAGAAAGCGAAAAGGGAGAGAATGTGAAGAGGAGGAGGTAAAGACAGGTTCAAAAATGGAAAGAGAAAGAAAATGAAAGAGAATGAAAGAGAACATAAGAAGGTTTTAAAAGAGAAAGAAGAGAGAGAGTAAGAAGAGGCAAGGAGGATGAATCTAAAAGAGAAAGAGAAAGAGGAGAAAATGTAAAGAGAAGGTAAGAGAAAGAGGAATGGGAGAGAGAGTAAGAAGAGGCAAGAGATTAAGAAGAGAAAAAGAGGGGTGAGAATATAAAGAGGAGCCACAGAAGATGTCGACAAGGGAGAAGGAAGGGGAGATAGCGTTAGAGGGAAGAGGAAGAAGGAAAGAAGAGAGGAATTAGATGTAAAGAAAGATAGGAAGAAGGGGAAATGTGATAAGGGAAAAAGGGTGGATGGAAGATGGAGAGATGTAAGGAGAAAGAAAAGGAGGTGGAAAGTGGGGGAGAAAAGGAGAAAGGGAGTAAAAGCGAAAGAAAGAGTAAAGTAGAGAAGAGAAGAAAGGAGTGAAAGAACGAATGTTTGTGTGTGCGTGCATGC
>NC_051416.1:27580301-27580427 GCF_015228065.2 Penaeus monodon
ACGTCCATATATATTTCTAAGTATCTATCGACCCAGAAGAAAAGAATAAGGGAAAATAAATTGTACCACGAGGATGGTGCAATTTCAAAATCATTTGACAAAGTGGGGGAACAATACTATCAAAAT
>NC_051416.1:27581331-27581575 GCF_015228065.2 Penaeus monodon
CGTCAATAAGAAACGACAGGTACGAGGGAATCGTCAATAATTGCCACGCCAATAAAAAAAAAAATGAAGAAGAAAAATGCACAATTAATTACTTGTTTGCAACTGTTGTGTATCCAGCTGAGCACCTGACGGTAAACATGTTACACATTCAGCTTTGAATTCTTACTCGCATCATTAATGTTTTAAATTTCAGTCCGTTGTTGTTAGCATTGTGTTGGAAAATATTTATATCATTACTTAACCC
>NC_051416.1:27582663-27582769 GCF_015228065.2 Penaeus monodon
TCGATCCTGAATCCAGAATACCACCGTCTGGTACCTGTTACGACTCCGCTCCTGGAGAAGACAGGGAGGGAAGGGAAATCGACTTAGCCGGAATCCCTTTCCGGAG
>NC_051416.1:27583224-27583337 GCF_015228065.2 Penaeus monodon
CATCATTAATTGGTGCAAAGGCTGTTAGATATGAGCATTAAGAAGACGCAAAAAAAAAAAAAATGTGCTTCAATAGACTGATTTCGTGTATAGCGTCTTCGTCGTGTTCGTCT
>NC_051416.1:27583559-27583689 GCF_015228065.2 Penaeus monodon
ATTCCTTTTCTTCTTATTTTTCACCTTTTTCTTGTCAAGACCAGGATGAATAATACTGCTTCTACAGTGTTGAGAAAATGCCAGAGAATTCATTTTACTCGTTTCATCTCGTTTTGCTCGTTTCAAGAAA
>NC_051416.1:27583770-27585861 GCF_015228065.2 Penaeus monodon
GGGCATGATATACCAAGTATGAAATATATTTTACATTTCCTTTCTTTGAAGAGCATAATTAAGTTACACATTTGAATGATAATATGTCTTTCATTTACGTCTGCGTTGTGCCTACGTGGAAATTAATTCGAAACATAGTGATGCCGTGGAAAAGGATTAACAAAATGTGCTTTGTATTGCCTGCAACAAGAGCGTTTGAAATGCTGAATAGTGGGAAACTAAATTTTCAAAAGTACCTAAACTCATATTTTATTACACCAACGTACTGACCTTCAAGATCATGAATTTCGGGTGAATAATAACATAAAAGTTACAAAATTTTCAAGTTTGGAAGTTTCGAAAGTAAGGAATTATACAAGGTATTGTGAACAAAAAAAAAAATTGAACAATTTGGACCACAGCTTCCTGAATATCTAACATATCAGTGTGAAACTTTCACAGATGATAATGCATGTTCTGCCTGTTGGAAATTTGTTTATTAACTGTCCAAATATTAAGTTGATTTTAACTTTTGGTTAATACTTATTCAACTTTATTCACTTTAAAAGGGGTCACTCCATGTTAAATCAATACATTTTGTCAGAATAACACCCACCATCTCAGATTTTGATTATATTTCGCTAAAACGTGGTATTTGATACTGTAATTCCACCTGATTTTTTTTTTATAGTTTTTACCATTTATGAGATACGCCCAAGTGAAATTTTGTTTGTCACACCCGAAGTATCAAGCTGCCAACACCCACTTTTCAAAGCTCCCGCAGTTAAGTGACGACTTGCTCACGATGACGCTCGTGACGCTGTTGTAAGCAAAGATCACTGAATTGAAATGGAAATTTCAGGACTGAAGGCATGGTAAACAGTTTATACATTAATGTCAAGAAATTATCAGAGAAATTTTATGTTTCTAATAACTTTTGGACTGGATTCAGTCATAATGAATTATTTGAAACGCAACGCGAACAAACTCGAAGCGACGCCACGCTTCACCTCGCCGAGTGTCGTTCAGTTCGGTCGAAAAAAATTGCTGTGCTCGTCACAATTTCATAAAAATTGACATGCTTAACGTTAAATTAATATTAAATAGTTCGAAAGATGGACATTTTCTGTCTTCAATTCGTCATCAAAGTTCGCGTGGTTGACAATGGACAACGATTGCATGGATTTGAAAAACTCGAAAACAAGTCTGAAGCTCATTTGTCCAATGACATCATTTAAATGAACCCCCCTGAAAATTCACTGCGAAAAGCCCCTAAAATATTTCTTCCAGGGGACTTCCGAGGCGGGTGGCCAAGCCTGGAGCACAGGAAACAGAAATCTGAGCTGCCTCCTCGCAAAATATACACGAACCGATAGTGTAATGCATTTATTTACTTCTCTATTTCGAATGAAAATAAAGGAAAGGATTTGGTTATAACATTTAATTTGATTTATAAAGTTTGCGTATGCTTTATTGTCTGATATGACACATGTTTGGTGATGTGATTATTTTCATTTATTTGCATGTGTGGCTGGACTGTAACCTGTACCGCACAGATAATGGATATTTAATTGAATGTGAATAACTAATTGTGTGGATAAATGACTGAAATATAATGACATATGGATACAAAATCAATATAAACAATTTGTTTACATTGTTTGCACGGGAGAATGAATATATTCATACAGCATAAAGCTGTTGGCTATCCTGCATCATCAGCTAGGAAAGCACTTTGTGTAAGATGTCGACAGGAACACGTGATGGCTGCCTCTTTGTTGATTATTAATAGAATTTTATCTCCAAGTTTCCCGTTAGGACAGTGCGATGCAATGCAAATGATACCTAAGGCTGCCATAATGGTCAGCTCTCTCTGAATACAAGTGTAAGTATTGTTTACTTAACCGCCTGAAGTGTTTAAAAAATCAAGTAATATTTTCTCATATATAGATGAATACATCTTACTTCTTTAGATGGAAATTTCAAGTTGTGTAAAGTGCATTGTGCTGTGTTGTGCAAACCATCAGTATTATAATTATATGGCAGATGACTTTGTTATGTACGAATACTGAGCAATTCCTGTTTTCTTTCAAGATTATAACGAAAAGTTTG
>NC_051416.1:27585892-27586219 GCF_015228065.2 Penaeus monodon
GTGCAATTATGTATATCTTCTTGTACTATGATTTATGTGGCCAGTGTGACTTGATTCAGCCTGAGTGTTTAGTGTCTCCAGTCTCCAGTCTCCTAAGAGTTCCTGATCCCTATGTTAAGTCTCCACAGAAGGAGCTTTTACGCAAAAGAATAAATCTGTTGCATTGGAGAGGATTCCAATACCCTTTGAGTAGCTCGGACAACACATACCCTGGTAGTGTTGGTGATCAGGGTTTTCCACACAGAGAGAAAGAGAGAATCCAGAAAATCCGTTTCATTTGTGTTTCATCATACTTTAAGCGGTGGGTGCATATATATGTATATATAT
>NC_051416.1:27586361-27587536 GCF_015228065.2 Penaeus monodon
CCGTCTCTACGCAAGGTGCAAAGATCTGAAGTTCCCCCTTAGAAAACTGCTACGGTTGCACAGTCGGATGCCACAGTTCAACCACAAGCAGAAATTACCGCCTTACCACTGACGAAGGATTTTGATGGTAAAAATTGTGATATACCACACCATCTTACGCAAGAGAAAAAAAAGTGACACTGACGTCATTGCGTAAGTGAAAACGCGTAGAGCATGAACTGTGACGCAAGTTGTCTTAGACACAAGAACAAAAGAGTCGAAATAAGAGTTACTCTTTTATTTCATCTTGATTTATTTGTTTTAAGTATTAACATTCTGTGAGATGGCAGGTTTATTCCTTACCAGAGACATCACTCACGGGCGGAATATGTTGGGGATGATAGATCTCATATTACTTATATCTCAGGTAAGCTGCTACTCCCTGGGTAAAATCCAGAATCCAGTAATGCGTTAGTCTGTTTGTTTGTTTTAAGGTCTAGTCCTTTTTAATTCATTTCATAATATTTTGGATACTTTCTTTTAACTAGAATATTTCCTTGTATCTCATTTTAACGCAAATGTCTTGTCCTTTTTCCTCTTCTTCAGATATTCTTACTCTGTCTAACTAGGTTTGCATGGGTTTATTGTAGTTTTAGTTTAACTATGTTCCCTCACTTCAACCTTTTTTTGATTCGTATAAACTAAAGTCATGTTTCAACTATACTATATTTCATTTCCATAATTAGTTTTTAAGTAAAAGGCATAGATTTAAGAGTGAGGAGTTGCGCAATACAGCTTGGCACTTTCAAAGACCAAATGAAATAGAAGAAATGGTTGTTGCAGAGTTGTGCAATGGCAACTGAACAAAGCTAATGCTACTGACAAAAGCAAGATAGTGGAGAAGAAATCCTTGTCTTTTGTATCACAATGTCATTCTGTAAGAATCTGTCTTTGTCCACCACATAAACCTCGACGATCCGATTACGCAGAGTCCCGTGAGATAATTTTGTGTTGTTAGGGAATAGGTGAGGATTGTTGTGAGATTGTTATGCTCGAAAGAACAACCGGAAAAAAATACATACGGGTTAGATATTCTCTTTCCTGTTGGTGCTTTCAGCATGAGGGTGAAACTTTTTCTTGAGAAGTTTTGTGCTATATAAGTTTTTGAACACACACGGACATACACAAACACATAC
>NC_051416.1:27587638-27588102 GCF_015228065.2 Penaeus monodon
GGGGGGGGTGGAGGTAGAGAGACATCCTTTACAGTCCAATAGGGATTATGAAGTCCCACATCACAATTCCCTCAATAAAGCCTTCTATATAAAGCGAGTTCAACCTTACCGGGATGTCAAATGTCAATATAAGAGCAGATATCATCGCACCTAAGCCAGCCAGTTTAATCAAGAAGCTCCACATGTCAGAATAAAACGACACCTTCATATGAAGTCGTGTGATAGTAAAATTACCGAGTCTGAATAATTCGGCAACTTTGGCGTTCCAACGGGAGGCTAGTACTTTGTAGGAATATATAGAGAATAGCATACCCTCCAGTGTATTTTTAGTGAAGTATCTGGTTTGTAGGTTGGCATGCTTATTTGGCATGCTTATTTCTTTCAGTAATTAAAGTAAGATGTCTAATTGTTGATGAAAATTGTTTAAATTAACCGACCTTTTTGTGAATAAACATTGGCATCCA
>NC_051416.1:27588213-27588793 GCF_015228065.2 Penaeus monodon
TCATAAAGGTTTACTATAATTCATAACCTTTTACAGATAATATAACATGTTGCGACTCCAGATTCCATTCAAACATTGCTTATACCAAAATCTTTCATCCGACTACGGTGAAGATACAGACCGTGAGATTGACCTCAATTCTGTGGAATATTCACATGACTCACAATCTAATGACCTCGATTCTTCATGTATTACAAATATTGGCTCTGAACGAAACGAAATTAAAACTACTAGGAAGGTCTCTTTATGCATTCTTAGTAAAAGACCGATGGGATACATATTATTTGAAATAAACAGGAATATACACTAAACTGATAACTGGAAATATAATTAGATATGAATACCTATGCTGATGGGATACCACCCCCTTCCACCTGTGCGAGATTTTGGCAGCAAGTATATGGGATGAATAGAAAGGTTTCTGAATATTTTTGGCCAGTAAGCATGAATATAGTAAATGCTTTTGTTGCCTACAGTGAGTCCCTCAACCAAAGCTTAAGACTCAAGGAGAGGCCCTAGAGTGCCAAATACTCAGTGCCAGAATCTGTAAGGCTCAAACGCACAGGAGTGCACTGATCAT
>NC_051416.1:27594399-27594729 GCF_015228065.2 Penaeus monodon
AATCGAACAGTCTGGAGATTGTTCTTAAATATACATATGGTATAGTGTGAACCTTTTATATTTCCTTTATTACATATGTTGAATAACCTTTTGTAAAAATACAAAAAAGAACAGGAAAAGGGGAAAAAACAGAATATATCGTTGAATCTGTATAAAAGAATGACCTATAAAATGTTCACAGTTTTACTGGTAGGCCTATATAGTTTTTATTGTTTCTTTGTTTCCAGAAAGTTCGTTTTTTCGTCTGAAAAAATCTATACACATTCACAACAGTTACGCTATTCAAACAATGTATGCGATTTTTCGAAAAGGGAAGAGAATTGTGAAACG
>NC_051416.1:27598075-27598196 GCF_015228065.2 Penaeus monodon
GAAGTTATAATCTTTAAAAATCTATTTACTGGTCTTTCATCTTCCTCATATTTCTTAATAACATTTCCTTTCATATTTTCCTCGTCATTTTTTCCTTACATGTTTATTTCCTTAAATCCAA
>NC_051416.1:27598380-27598603 GCF_015228065.2 Penaeus monodon
GTTGCTGCGCCTTTCATCGCGTCTCTCACCATCAGAGATCCTTCAAGTGTGTCTTGCTATAAATAACATCCTGACCAGAGTGATTTGCAGCTCGTTGTTAATCCCACGCCATGTCATCCCAACTCAGGCAGCTGTGGATAATTGTCTAAGAAGAACGTAATTACTACAGGGAAGGACATTTTAATCAAGCGGGAAGCCCTTGATGAGAATGTACTTCTCTGTA
>NC_051416.1:27598888-27599155 GCF_015228065.2 Penaeus monodon
ATTTCCGTTTATCTGACTCTATGTCTTTTCGAGATTCTCTTCTTCATGATCCTTGAAGATGAAAAAACGACAAATGAGCAAAACCAAAATCTAATATATAATTAGAGCTTAACCAGTGAGGAATGAGGAAGAATATACAAAAGAGAAAAGTTTGACTAAAGTAAAATGTGCGCCCCTTCTGTATATTCTTTCTCCACCACACTCAAGGGAAATGATTGCATGTCGATGACCCTCCTGTCGCTCTTCATGCTCTTGTCTACTTCCTTC
>NC_051416.1:27600988-27601105 GCF_015228065.2 Penaeus monodon
GCAATTACGCACAAACTCGTCACGGTCGGGTGGACAGTTACAGTAATTGCTTTGACTTTCTGAATATATATTGCAAAGATATGAGACTCTTTAACTGTCTCATAATGCAAGGATCAT
>NC_051416.1:27602024-27602145 GCF_015228065.2 Penaeus monodon
ACACACTATTTGCCATTCATCAGGCGGTTGTTGCTTTGGATATGGACTTAATATGCAATTACGCACAAACTCGTCACGGTCGGGTGGACAGTTACAGTAATTGCTTTGACTTTCTGAATAT
>NC_051416.1:27603155-27603341 GCF_015228065.2 Penaeus monodon
TTGGCAGTGGAAAAAAGGCTCGTTAGCCATTTAATGAGTATAAAACTCACGAAGAACCAGTAGGAAAGCTCGGCGAGTTGAAGTAATTACTCTATGATTTAATGTTGCTGTGATACTGAATTTCTTAATGGCAAGTGTTATCTATTTATTAGCTATGAACATGTATTATATTTTTATGTATTAATT
>NC_051416.1:27603396-27603485 GCF_015228065.2 Penaeus monodon
GTTTCTTTCTGATTTCAGTAATCAGCAAGCAAAAGGAAGTTTATCTGAATTCCGAGACTTTTCCAACCCCAATAATCCTACGTTCCAAC
>NC_051416.1:27606182-27606259 GCF_015228065.2 Penaeus monodon
CACTCACATATCCTGTAAGACAATAAATCTCTGCTTACCGTTTTTTCATTATCTTTTATAGTTCCTGTTAAATCGTT
>NC_051416.1:27608257-27608486 GCF_015228065.2 Penaeus monodon
AGAAGTAAAGAAGAGACCGAGAAATATTGCAAAATGAAACAAAAAGCTCAAACAGACAGACCTTTTATGCAACAGTGTATAATTCAAGGCTGTAATTTCCCATGAGTGTCAAGGAACAAGGCAAACCTCTCATGGCCCGCATTCGCCTTTTATGTTGATAATATCCTTATACATCCATTAATAAGGAAGTGGGATTCGCTAATGAGTGAGGCACGGCACATGCTCGTGA
>NC_051416.1:27608547-27608758 GCF_015228065.2 Penaeus monodon
ACTAAACACTTGGCTTAGCGAGTTGCCTGGTAATTGTATCGTTATTGTGTTCATGCTAACTAATTTTTATTATTTCTTGAATGTAAAGTGAGAATGCACAGACATACTGGATTGTGTTTGTAAAGCAAGCACGAGCAATCAGCAATTTTATCTGGTGTATCATACAAGATTAGGACGCGTCAATAGACATATCTTACTGATCTTAACGATA
>NC_051416.1:27610299-27610569 GCF_015228065.2 Penaeus monodon
AAAACATATCTCACCGTGTGTCACCACTTTACTCGGCCGATCCGTCTAATCCATCCACCCAGTCAGTAAGTCATGAGGTTCTAAAGAAGGTACGACCTTTCATGGCATCTTGTTCCAGACGAATTCAATTTACCTTTGACCTTCTCATCAATCACTATCTCCCTTTTGCCTTATCGTTATCCTTCATGGAAACCTAATCACGAATGCCTTGTTAGTCTCTATAATTAAGTCTTGGGTGTAATTACCTGATTGCGAGATCGCTTTTTCCCC
>NC_051416.1:27610666-27610856 GCF_015228065.2 Penaeus monodon
ATATTTGCATATTGCTAGCAAGTCAGATACAAGGATAAAGAACATATATATATCACATATCCTTGACGACTGTAAAATTACAAAATAAATGTCACTGTATAGAGAGCTCGCGATACCTTCCTTTGAGCCTATTATAAGACGCTGATTAAAAGACTCTCTATAACGTTGGTGGAGTTTGGTGAATAGACAG
>NC_051416.1:27612228-27612299 GCF_015228065.2 Penaeus monodon
TCGAGCTAAAGTCTTGTCTGCAGAAGCTTTATTCTCTTGTATCTTCGTTCCTTATTTTGTACGTGTGTGTT
>NC_051416.1:27613487-27613604 GCF_015228065.2 Penaeus monodon
GGAAGACGCCCATTATTTTCACTGTGTTATTTTTAGTGTCATTTACTTTCTGTCTTTGTATCTGTTTGCTTTTGTTATACCCTATGGAAATTACGTTTTCATTTGTATGTGTGTGTG
>NC_051416.1:27613817-27614061 GCF_015228065.2 Penaeus monodon
GGTATGCATACATATGAAGACTTTATATACGGAAATATCTTGTCTCTCGCTCACCCGTGTTAATTTTTTTGTTTGTGTTATGGCTTCTACCGGTGTGAGAAAAAAGACCTTTGTGTTAAACAAAGGATGCATCGCCGCCTAGTGCAGACCATCGCAACAGCGAGATGCAGGCGGTAATTGAGTTACGTGGACTTTGCACTGGATGGTTTTATAAGTTAAATTAAAGGTATGAATTCAGACACTG
>NC_051416.1:27615412-27615717 GCF_015228065.2 Penaeus monodon
CAACTATGAAATGTTGCTAGGAGATTATTTTCAACTTTCTACACATTTCAGAAAAGGAAAACCTGTAAATTAGACTCCATTTGCATCAGATTTTGTGTACATTAACAGAACAATCATAACAAAGATCCTAATTGCAAAATCTATAAAAATATAATGGATACAAATATAAAAGTAAGTATAATAATTATCAAGTTTACAGTGTATAATATAAAAGAATAAGAGAATCAAAGTATAAATGCATAAAAGTATAAAGTACAAAAATAATAATTTGCATAAAATATGGTCTGGAAGTATAAAGTATAACT
>NC_051416.1:27617313-27617377 GCF_015228065.2 Penaeus monodon
GCTCTGCAACCATCTCTCACTCCTAAATCTTTCCTAAATTTAATACCACCGGTACATCTGCCCC
>NC_051416.1:27617490-27617672 GCF_015228065.2 Penaeus monodon
TCAACGACAGGAGGTGCAGGAAAATACCTTATAATACCGAAGACCCCTTCCTTATATTGGTTCTTCAGGCTATGATATACAAGAGCGTGTCATATATAAACGGAATAGTTGTCAGGTGACATCGGTAATTAGGTACAAAGACAATCTTGACTTGTTATAAGCGCTAATATGATTAGTTTTTT
>NC_051416.1:27617776-27618066 GCF_015228065.2 Penaeus monodon
TTGTCTTAATGGCTTAATTAAAAGATGACGCTACGATGTTGGTTTAATCGGTAATCATAGACTACCTGTGTTTTTCCTCCATTCTGTGTATACTAGTCCTAACTCCTGTAAAATAACCTGTGCATAAGGCTAAGTGGCGTAGTTTGATCCGGTTTCTTCTGTTACTCTGAACGCGTTGTTTGATATATCCCTAAAAAATATATATATAGCGAAATTAACTGCAGCACAATTGTGTTTTCTCGCTCATCTTTGTTGTTTTTGTTTACAGCTTGTTCAGTATGAAGCTTCTA
>NC_051416.1:27618115-27618609 GCF_015228065.2 Penaeus monodon
CTTCGAAAGATTTAGAAAACGCCAGTGACCCCCAAAAAATATGTTCCAATACAAAGGGCGTCCACAAATATTTAAGAGTAAATGACTTTCACTGAATAGAAAACGGTTCCAAAACATGAACAGTAATGCTTACAAAACATGAACAGTAATGCCTATAAAAAAGCAAATCTAATACGAAAAAAAAATCATTGAGCTCAATGCAGCTTCCAAAATGGGCTTCACAAGCTGCAATATCCAGACAACGGTAAAAGACAAAACAACGACTTAAAAAAAATACAAAACAGCGTAAAAGACCAGGGACAGATCCCCAAATAGCCTCGGGACCGGGCTTTGCAAGGCTGCAATATCCGGGCAACAGCAAAGGCCGGACCGCACCTACAGTGGTAATGGATCCATCTCTGATCGATCTTGCCGCTCTGTCAACTGACTTTTGCAACAATCGCGAACTGTGTGGAGCGTTAGGTGTCTGTTAGATGTTATTATTGTTGTTAGCA
>NC_051416.1:27618686-27619574 GCF_015228065.2 Penaeus monodon
GTCACCCTCTAAAAATAATAGTATGTGTTAACCCCACCAATATCAAAATTAAACAAAATTAAGCAAACAGCGTTAAACTATTGCAAATCAGGTGAAAATATGGGTAATAAGATGTTAATTTTATCTGTGCTTAATGAATATATTCATAGAGAAGCTATCTATTAGATAAGTAAACACAGTAGATAGATTGTCCAGACATCAAATGATAAACGTAAAAGAATGAAACATTGTTAAAAAGAAGTTTCGAGCTTTAGCCGATGAAACATTTTTTTTTTTATGGAGTTCCCCATCTGAAAAAGAAAAAAACTATACATCATTCAGTATCCTTCTGATATGTATATCTATAAAACTATTTAAACACAATGAACGTACATTACAAATTAAATATTCTAAGTTATAAAAGCTAATATTTAAAACAAATATAGATGTCTTAGATATATTAGATTAACATCTTGAATAGTATTTTTATATAGATGCAATAAACTTTTTATTGGAGATTTTTTTCCTTTGTGCACATGAAATATATGACGAGAATATTCCTCCTCTCTTTTGCCTGTTGATAATATCATATTCTCTTGAGTATCAAGTTATTAGGTTAGGCTTCCATTACGAGTCAACGCCAATTAACATATAAATGAAAATTTATCATTAAGAAAATATCAAGCATTCTTTCGCATGCAATTTAATATGATCTCTTCCGTTTTGACTACTTTTTTGTTGTGTCTTACATATATATTTATTTATCTCATTTTGATCTCGTTTCCCCTGTACATCGTCAGTTCAGGAAACCGTACCAAAAGTCCTGTTGCTGTGCGGCCGGTGTGAAGGTCGATTCCCATTGGCTCTCACGCTCTATGACGTCATCACCAGCGAGGTCTTCAGCGTGCT
>NC_051416.1:27620056-27620477 GCF_015228065.2 Penaeus monodon
AACTACTGCAACCTTTTAACAATAAACAAACAGATTTTAAGAAACGGTTTTTTTCTCTCTTCATGACGGCCCAATATTCGTGAACTTCTCATGACCCATCAATAACCAGGAATACCTTGTTACCCTAGTTTGCAATATTTCGTAACTGACTTACTGGAGATTAGCTTTCTCCTGTGCAATCAACGTTGTCTGTAATTGCGGGTACCGATTGCAGGGAAAACTTTTCTTTAGTCCCACGCACTCTAGACCGAAGAGAGTCAGCATTTTCCTCACCATCCTCTTAGATTCTTCCCTCTTCTTCTTGAATTGCATCAGCCATTGCAATTCGTTCTCATAAGGGTATTGCAGCAATATACGGGATTCCTGGATTCTGTAATCTGCGGTCAAAAATCGATCTTCAAAAGAGAGAAAAATTAATACG
>NC_051416.1:27620988-27621151 GCF_015228065.2 Penaeus monodon
TTCTTTATTTCTTTCTTTCGTGTTGAGGAAGAAGTATCACTAACTGTAGCCAGTTTCTTAGCTTTGTTAGGTGACTGTTGTGTGAAAATAGAACATTCTTGTATTGTGAGTTTTAGGCAAAATAAAAAGCTTTGTGGCCCTTTATATTTATGACGAAAATAAA
>NC_051416.1:27621177-27621243 GCF_015228065.2 Penaeus monodon
GGGGGGGGGCAAGGTCTATCACGAAAAAAATCTGATTTGCTATTATAATGGGTGAGCCAGTGAGAG
>NC_051416.1:27621268-27621565 GCF_015228065.2 Penaeus monodon
ATTCGCAAATACACAAACACAATACGCAGAATATCATTACAGTTATCGTCAACAATCACTCCTCATCCATCTTTTATCTAATATACTAACACAACACTCCGACTACATTACTGGGCAGAGTTCTCCTAAAAGCACCTAAATCATGGACGTTCCTGGAACCTTCCATGGCTCGCGAAACCGACCTCCGGCTTACGACCCGAGTTAGTGTTGAATCCTAGTACTTCCGTTGATTGCTCGCTATGTAGGTTCGCTTGGGCAAGGGGATGGGGTTCTCTTTTCCGACAAGACAAAAAAAAA
>NC_051416.1:27622497-27622725 GCF_015228065.2 Penaeus monodon
GTGTGTCTACTTTTTTCATTTGTGAAGCTCTTTGATCACAATAGATTTCGAAACCCACTCCGATACAAAATCGAATCTACGTTTTCCACAAGAAAGTAATTTTGTTGTGATTTCTTTCTGCACCAACAATACATAAATGGAATTTTGAATAAAAGTCCGCTATATGTTTCGAGCAAAACAATTTGTATTCCAATTTTCCTGTGGATTTTCTCTCAAAACCAGTTATGC
>NC_051416.1:27623063-27623494 GCF_015228065.2 Penaeus monodon
AGATACACTTTTTTAATCATCCGTGCAATCCCTACTAGTGACCTACAGTTAATAGGCCAATGATAGTATTTTACAGTTCAAGAATCAAGGCATACTGAGAGCTCCCAATCAAAAACACTTAAAAGTAATTGCTTAAAGTATGTGCATGACTGCGTGCGGGAGGAGGGGGGGGTAGAACAGAGAGCGAGAGGGAAGGAGTGAGAAGGAGGGGAAGAGTGAAAACAAGAACACGTTGCTTTTAATTGCTAAGCGTGTGTGCCTGTCCACCACCAATGTAGATTTTATTAACTCGTAAGTGATTAAGAGCCGTAATGTCATATATTGCATAAGGTTATGATTCTATAAAAAGGAGGGGGGAGGAAGATCATGGCGGTCCTTATTTCTCGCACAAGAGATTTGAACACTTGTTTTTGTTGCAATATTTTCTTCCT
>NC_051416.1:27624686-27624987 GCF_015228065.2 Penaeus monodon
GAAACCTGCCGTTATAAATATAAACCATAAAAATAGTAAACGAGAAAGAAGAGATGTAATGGTGTTACGAAAGCTAAATACTACCAAAAAGGAGGAACAGGAACACGGGAAATATCGCAAGACATTCAACAGAATGACGTTACCTTTAAGTTTCGTGCTACATTTTTCTGCCAAATGCTGAAAAGTTTGCAATGTTTGAAATATCCCTAACTGCCTCAAACCATAAGAGTAATATATTTTTTTTTATTTCTTATACTGTAATGCTGAGTTGAAGACGCGCATTCTGTGTTTGTGTGTAAGC
>NC_051416.1:27625137-27625209 GCF_015228065.2 Penaeus monodon
CATGTCTGTGTTTGAAAATACACTTAAATATAAAGCAGATCATCATATAACTTGATAATGTTTTTAATGCTT
>NC_051416.1:27625636-27625740 GCF_015228065.2 Penaeus monodon
TTCATCACCAGACTACACCGATGCTCTACAGGAAGTAACTCTGGTCTTACACCTTCTCTCCATTTCCGTTATGAATTTCGTTATTTCATTGCACCTATCCTCAG
>NC_051416.1:27626005-27626796 GCF_015228065.2 Penaeus monodon
GATATGTTTACACAAATGTTTACACTCTTACACATGAATTAATTTGCACTTATAAAAAAAAATGTCTACATACAATCATATATAAATAATGCATCATAATGTATGATTATAGAAAAACAAATGTGATTGATAGGCTTTGAGGAAAGGGAAATTGATTTCCACGGACAGAGCGATGAATAATGAGGGATAAGAAAGGAGAAAGACAGATCTAGCAATATTAAGGATTCTTAGGAGTTATTTATATATTGTCTAATTTCAAGAAAGGAATAACTGGCAACTCAACTTAGGCTCTGAAATCCTCCGAGACGCCAAGTCACTTTTGTTAAGAAATAATAACGCAAGAAACAAGAAAGTCATCGAAATTCTGTATATGAAATAAATAAATAAATAAACATGTGTAAGCACAAACACTGACTCAAATGCTAAGAAAAGTGACCAGATGATTCGAAATACAAGAAGGTTTGGGGTGAGTTGTCAGTTTTTCCATTCCTGATATTTCCCTTGCTATATTAGCTCGTGGACCGGTATCGCAAGGTTGACGCCTAACATTTCTCAAATAACTAAGAACTCTCATCATTGCTAATTACTCCCATCATTACTAATCTTTCTCATAATAATGAGTTATCATTATCAGTTAGTCTCATCATTATTAATTACTCTCTTGATTAATAATTTGTTACACTATTATCAATCACATTATTTCTAATTACTCTCATCGATAGTAATTACACTCACCATAATCGCTCACCATGATTAATCACTCAGCACTATTAATTATCTTCAACATTACA
>NC_051416.1:27626848-27627169 GCF_015228065.2 Penaeus monodon
TACAAAATCCCTCTCATTATCTATCTGATCCACATGCATGCCTGCCCAAAGCCGTCAGCTCTGCCCTGCTTTCCTTATCTTCCTCAATTAGAGCTGGAAAGCAGAGCTGATTCGAGACTAAGCCTAGCTTCATGGCAACTGATTCCTCTTCTCCCTTCTGGATGCTGTCGGGATCGAGTCACTTCACTGTTGCCGTTTTGCTTCGAGAATATGCTTCGAGTATGCTTCAAGAGTTTGCTTCGTGGGTATGTTTCTACAGTATGCTTCGAGATTATGCTTCAGGTATGTTTCGAGAGTATGCTGCGGGGGGAACGTATATAT
>NC_051416.1:27627354-27628076 GCF_015228065.2 Penaeus monodon
GAGTTTGTTCCTGCGCACTGCAGATCAATGCTTCAGTACAGCCTTTCAAGTCACTTTTCTGTCTTTGCCATCCGTTTCTCTGAGATATTGACCGTGCATTGCTTTGTTCTTCCATGTGTTAATTTTTTCCTTTTGTTTGAGTTTTTGAAACTCTGGTGTCACTGACTCTTCATATGAGGTTCTTCCTCATATGAAGAGTCAGATGTTACTGCCCTTGACCGTAAAGAGCAGTGGTTCAACATGGTTTTTCAAGTACCAACCAAGACTATTCTCTGTAACTACACAACAGCCTGTCAACCCCCTTACCACCTTTACTTTACCGATGAATGACACTCTTGGGGTGAAACTCCTTATTCATTGTCATAATTTTTCGGGTCTCCTGGTCCATCTCATCAGGCTCGGCAACATTCCACTTAATGATACCTGTTCCGTATCTCATTAAGGACACTTCCTTATTCATTGCCATGATTTTATTCCTTTCGTGTAGTCTACTTTTCATAACTGCTTTCGCTGTACGGAGGTATTTTTTCCTGAAACTTTCTTTCCCTGCACTGTCCTTGAATTTATCGTACTCTATAATTCCACTTTCCTCGACTTCCTAAATTTTGTCACCAGTAGGTAAGTCTAAACCATCATATTTCACCACCTTTCCCTTTTCAAAGTAAATGTGCCACACTTCTCGGTCTCAAATGTCATTCCTTTATCATCTGAGAATATTTTTA
>NC_051416.1:27628429-27628641 GCF_015228065.2 Penaeus monodon
AAGAAAGGTGTCTATAATCATATCCTTTTGAGAGATAAGAATGTGTGCGTAAAATGTGATAGTAAGGAAGGAAATGGTTGATAATATACATTTCTGAGGCATCGTTATCGTGCATCATCGACATGCCACCATATTTTTACGGCATCATCTTATCATCACAGATCAGCAATACCATGAATATTGCAGTTTATTCAGGTATGTCAATATGCTTT
>NC_051416.1:27628874-27629313 GCF_015228065.2 Penaeus monodon
CCTCAAAACCTTGATCCAATAAGAAATTATACAAATCTACACATTCTGGAATTTCAGTTTTCCACATTTCAAAAAATTAGTCTCCAGTAAAAGGCGACACAGAAGCCCTTCATAATTAAGCTTCCTCTGATATTTACGAAGCAAGAAAACTTTCTGGTAATCGGTCAAAGAAAGCCGTTGTTAATTCTGTGCTTGTTAAAGTACAGAAATAAAATATTGAAGACCAGGATTTTATTGTGGAACTGCAATTATTCAACTGAAACTGCTTAGACTGCAGATAAAGTTGTCGTTTATTTAAAGGAAACTCTCAAGTAATGAGGTCCATATACCTACAGTACAGTGTTTAGAGGACAGGATACATTTGATATACCATTTAATGAGTTTGGCTGCTCTGCACCTTTAAATAAGGTGGATAATGATAGAGCAAATACTGATTTAC
>NC_051416.1:27630929-27631759 GCF_015228065.2 Penaeus monodon
TACATCCCTAGCCATATATCCATCATTATCAGTGTGACAACTTCGGATAACTATAACTTTTAATAGAATCCTGTCGTTGGGGCTTCGAAATGTGTCTAGAGGTCTTATTAAAAGTATAACACACAGGCAGAAGAGTTAGTATGAGAGAAGTAGTGGTTATCTCTGGCCAAGAAGTGGAGAGAATAAGTTTTCTGTGTGATCGTTATATCGTATGACCTGACAGGTAATTCTGTTTTCCTGCGTAGGTTGTAGTTATTGTTCGCGACCCGGATTGCATGATGTAAGTGAAGATATGAAGAGAAGAAATGAGATACGAGAAAGTTTTTCATTACAATGATGAGGAAATGGTTTAGGAGTTAAATCCTTGTTATTAATAAGTAAGAGGAATTAAATTGTGATTATCACTATAAAGGAAATAAGAACTAGACGGTATGTTTGGTTTGTCGAGTTCATTGTAACAAATGTAGAAATGATATGAATAAAAGTGATGAACTCCGTACTGTAGGATTTGCAACAGATCCCTTGGTATTGAATTTCCACTACAGTTATGTAATCTGATGAAGAAGTGATGTAATGTTACGATTCTTCCTAATAGTTAGCGAAAACGATTTATCTGCAGTTAAGTTTTAATAAAATGTAAACAGGAGCACGGGTTTTAAAATAAGCAAATTATTGATATGATTTTTTTTTCTTGGCATTCGTATGGACGCTCAAATATTAATTCTGACTAGGATATTCACCATACTGTTTTGTAATTTTTAAAATCGCTATATAGCGATTATTGCTATATTTTTCGCAAGGGAGAGAAAAAATAGCAGAAAACAGTCAAA